>NW_005371960.1:1042387-1044647 GCF_000412655.1 Myotis brandtii | reverse complement strand
ATATATTCACATATATATATATTAAAGAAAATGAAGTCCATTGAACAGCATATACCACATATCTTATCTAATCAATTCAAATATTTTAATTATAATATTGGTATTATGATTTAAGATTCTATTATCTTTCCCTCTTATGACCTACTGCAAAGATAAGAAAGGAATAAAAAGGCATAAACTCAGAATAATGAGGAAATTGTAAGAGGGCCATCTGAGGCAAGGGGGTTCAATTGCCTCCATCCCCTGCTTCCCCCACAATTTTAAAAAGTAGATTTAAAAAACTGCAAAGATAAGAAAGGAATAAAAAGGCATAAACTCAAAATAATGAGGAAATTGTAAGAGGGCTTCAATTGCCTCCACCCCCTGCTTCCCCCACAATTTTAAAAAGTAGATTAAAAAAAAATATTACTCAAAAAGCAGAGTAAAAAACTTTCCAGAACACCCACAGAGAGGACAATAGCCAAGGCATGTGCAGACCTCAATAGTCATATCTTGAAAAGATTAAGAACTTAGAAATCCATGTACTTGGAAAACAAAAGGGCAGGGTGGTGTGGAAAAACGGGAGAATTAATTGACTTTCTTCAATGGAGCTTTTACTTTCTTCTACCACCAGAAAAAAAATTAACAATGGTACTACTTGGTGTTTACACTGCAGGTTAAAAAATAAAGATTATTCTCCAAACAAATTGAAGAGAGTCCCGTGCAATGACAGAAGAGGAGAATTAGGAGAGGTAATGCGGGCTTTGGTATCCAAGATATTTGGAGGTCTTCCAAGTACCCACATACCTCAGATAAATCTACCAGCCAATACGGATTTAATACATAACTCTCAGGGTTATTGACTCATCCCTAAGCATGAATAGAAAAAATGAACTACATTTGATTATATCCTATGATGGGCAGAGCATGCTCAATTTTTTTTTTAAGTGAGAAATCATAGATGAAAAAGAAGAAAAAATATAAAAATAATTTGGGTGAAAATAACTTTAAAATATTCATATTTTTAAAAGATTGAGCAGTTAATGCAGCCATAATTGCAAAGGAAAGCAGCAAAGAGAAAACAAGAAAGAGCTCTAAGTTACTCAAGTTATAATTATAAAAATAATGATTATATGAATCATTTAATGATCAAGTCGAAGAAAAATCTTGCAGAATGCATAACAAAAAATATGTAAAATATTAAAGAAAATGTATTCCAGTAAGCTCAGTAATTGATATTCGAAATCTTAAAAGGAGAGAATGCAGATAATGAATTAATATTTTAAAAGAAATAACAATAATAGGTAATATGACCCAGAACTGAAGGAAATTAGGAATTTTCTAATTAAAATTACCCACAGTAACTAGCACATGAAATTAAAATCAAAACACTTAAAAACCTCAATGTGAACTTTCTACACCCAAAGAATAAATACAAGGTACTAAAATCTAGAGAGAGAAAGAAAAATGATCACCTACAAGAAAAAAGGATCGAAGTGACAGCATACTTCTCAGTGGCAATATTGTTTCCTGAAAGGGAATGAAGAAATATGCTCAAAGATCCATGAAAAAATTATTTTTGTTCTATACTCAACCTTGCTTTCAATTAAAGGTGAACATAATATTTTTTCAAATATGAAAAGAAAATCAGAGTTTGACTTTCAACACATTTTCTCTTGCAAAATTACTTGAAGACACATTAAAATAAAACATAAATGATAATAAATAAAGACATATAATTATAAAAAAAGGTTAATGCAAGTCACAACTTTGCAAAAGACAATATTTTTTAAAGAAAATTAACATTGTAAATGAAAGGCAAAGCATAATTTGGCATGATTTGAAGTAACATGAGTAAAGCACAAGGAATAGGAATTGATATTAATATTCTTTGAATGGCAGAAAAATCAAGTTGACAATGTAAAAGTTGAAGTACAATGACATAAACTAGGACCTGAGAGTGAGAGGAAAGCTTGAGGACTAAATTGGAAAGAGGATGAGAGTATAAAACACAAAATTCTCATTTATAGCAGGGAGCATATAGACAATTTAGTAAGTTCATAAATCAAGAAAAAGCAGGTAAATGTTTTTCACAGACATAGCTATAAAGCCAAAATTATGTTTTTCATAATATAGTCTGTTATCCAATTTTATTTTTAAGCTGTGTGCACATATTAATTTGATAAACATTTTTTAAAGATTTAAGTACCATATTCAATACTATATATATATATATATATATATATATACACACACACACACACACACATTAGGTAATATG
>NW_005371960.1:1026828-1042226 GCF_000412655.1 Myotis brandtii | reverse complement strand
ACACACACACACACACACACACACACACACACATTAGGTAATATATGAATTAGCCGGGACACCATAACAGTCACAACTGCTTAGGGGGGGAGGCTGCATGGGCAGGTGGGAGGGAGGGGACTGATGTGCAGTGAGGCCAGCCACGGATAGTGCAGGCCCACAGAGAGCAGGGTGGAGCAGGGCCCGCAGAGAGCAGGGAGTAGGGCCTGCCTGCCAGCCGCCGCCACAGCGAGCAGGCCCACAGAGAACAGGGCCTGCCAACTGGGGCACAATGGCAGTCCCACCTCTGCGTATGAGCTGCAGAGGAAACACCTTTTCTTACTGCTCATTGGCTAAGCTCCCAGTACGCCACTCTTAGTGTTCTTGATAACTTGGAGAGGGTGCAGGTCAGGCTGAGGAAACCGCCCCCCACCACCACCGGGCATGAATTTCGTGCACCAGGCCTCTAGTCTAAAATGGTTTGGTGCTTGCTTGTGCTTATTTCACCTGCAAAATTTCACATGCCTTGACCACAACATCTTCCTAGTTGACATTAATTATAAGGCATCACCAACTGTGAAATACATCTCAATTTCAGAGATATTAAAATGTGAAAATAAAAATGAGTGTCAGGATCAGTGCAATAAGGTAAATCTGATTTAATTCAGACAGATGGCCCTATTTACCCACAAGAAAATGTAATAGAAACCACTGCAAGGTTGAACAGCCAATAGTGAAAACATTGGTTCATTTCAAAGAATGGCACTTCTGCAGGTATCAGAGCTGCAGTGGGTGATAGCTCATCAATACACAGCCTTAGCTCTGAACAGTAATACTCAAGCAAATACTGCTAATGCAAAAACACTCATTCTTTAAAGTGTTGCTGTAAGAAATCTATACATATTGAATGGTTAGTTTACAATTAGACAATTAGACAAAGGAGCTTAATCATCCATTTACATAAGAGAAAGATCAGCCTCCTGTGAGAGCTCCTAAGAAAATTACCTGAAGTTGACCACCGCATGACATCAACTGTCAATCACTAAAATGAGGTTGCCATACTAAATTAAAGTCATAAATATTTGCAACAGGAAAATGACAAGATATGATAACTTTTCTGTTCATTGCGGGCATTCTTTGATGGACAAAATTTGCCTCAGTAAAATATGCCACGTCAGATTTTTCTACAGAGCATTCTGCTCCTTGCCATCAAGAACATTAGTGATAAAGTATTTCTTAAAGAAACTCTAAAGTACGTAACTAAAAATCAATGGTTCTGAGCTTTTAAGCTGGCCTTGCAATTATGTGTAAAAAGTGTATTTTTGATTCAGGAATGTTATTAAAGATCTCAATTTCTTATCTTCTCCAACCCTAATCCATCATCATTTTTTTTTTCAGAGAATAAAGAGTTCTGAATTATTCCAGGCCATTGACACCCTTTTGCAGATGTTGATGCTGTAGTTTTGTCTGCATATGTTCAGGCAGAGACATTATGTCGTGACTGCCACCTGGCCTACACCTATGGGAAGACATCATTGATGGGATAGCAATACAAATGCAATAAAGGAAAATATGTCAGTGAATATACCAATATCCGTATGTCTATATCTATATATTTAAACATGCATAATTTTTATTGTTGTATAATCCAATCATATTTTTTTTGCTACTACAGGCAACAAAGTGCATTCATGTCTATATTCATATCTCCGTATGTCTATATCTATATATTTAAACATGCATAATCTTTAATGTTGTATAATCCAATCATATCTATTTTTTTTGCTACAACAGGCAACAAAGAGCATTCATGTCTATATTCATATTTCCATATATGAATATTTTTCCAAGTATGTCTATATAGGATGAATGCCTATAAATTTAATTGATGAGTTAAAAAGTGAAAGCCTTTTTACTTTTATAACTATTGTCCTATTTTATATTCACACCAATTAGGCAGGTGACTTCCTGTTGAATTGTATGACTGTAAACTCCCGATTTTTATTGATCTTAGTTTACACACCTTTGACAAAAGCCTGTCTTTAAGACACTAATATCTTTCCTGTAAAACTTGAGTGTTAACTTTTTAAATTGTCTAAAATATGGTCCTAGAAAGACATGAGAATTTTTAAATATATTTATGATGAAATTTATCTAAAAACATTTAAACTTCTTTATCATGTTAAAGTGCTGCCATATACAAAATAACTGATGTTTTCTTGCAAATAAAAAAAAAAGAAATCAAGGAGAGCAGAGTAAAGGAAGTCTATATTTTTTATGGTTGTTAATTCTCACCTGATGATGTTTTTCCATTGATTCTTAGAGAGAGTGGAAGGGAGAGAGAGGGATAAAGAGATAGAAACAATCAATGTGAGAGAGACACATCATCAATTTGTTGTCTCCAGCATGCACCTTGATAGGGGCCAGGGACAGAGCCTGCAACTGAGGTATGTGCCCTTGATCAGAATCGAACCCAGGACCCTTCTGTCCGCAGGCCAATGCTCTATCCACTGAGTCAAATCAGGTAGGGCTAGTGGACCCTTTGAGATACAAGTCTGCAAATCTGACAATAGGAGGATATGCACCCAGAGATTGGTCCTCATCCGAGTGTCAATTTCATTTTCCTGGAACCCATCATGGCTATTTCAACAAGAATGGTGTTATTGTTCTGCTCGATTTTTCTATTATACTATTAATTTTTGCATTAACATTACGGATACTATAGCACATGAATGACAGAAAGTTTTGCCAACATGATGATTTAATGAGCACTATTAAAACCAACAATAGAAAACTTAGACTTAAAATGCTAAAAAATTTTTTACTGTGAGGCAAGGTTATTTTAGCTAAGTGAGTAGTATGTGCATATGCACATATATGTCTTTTTATTTAAAATAATCCTTGGACTCTGGTTTAAAAAAATATTTCCTTAGAATTTCTTTTCTGATTTTAAAATAGTACTGACTAGTCAATATTTTAAAATCTTTTAATCCATTGTCCAGCTTATCTCAAATGCTCCTTTTCGTCCAACAGCTAATAATTGATCCTCAAAGGTCAATTTTTAGCGTCAGGTCAGTAAACAGGGTTTAAGTTTATCTATGACTTGGCTTTTAGAAGACAGATTATACTTCTTTGCAGCCAGATACACAGATAATGTAAAACAAATACACAGGCAAGAGCTGTCATAAAACATTTACAAATTTTCTGGCAAGATAAGTGGTCAAGATCTACACCTAAAACCTATGTGATACTATTAACCAATGTCATCCCAATAAATTTAATTTAAAAACTTATGAAATATAGACTTAATGTACACTTTTCTTAGGAGGTTAGCTTAAATGTTTTGTTTTACAAATCAAAATCCTTGCTCTAACCATTTCTCTTCCCAAAATACCTCCTTTTTATCTGCCTTGCATAACTCTGGCCCTCTTTAAAGTCCAATATACAATAAATAACCTAATAATCTATCTACACTAAAGCCTAAGTGACCATTATGTTAGCGTGACTGAACGACCCTTCCCATTGGCTAATTTTCTGGCAAGATAAGTGGTCAAGATCTACACCTAAAACCTATGTGATACTATTAACCAATGTCATCCCAATAAATTTAATTTAAAAACTTATGAAATATAGACTTAATGTACACTTTTCTTAGGAGGTTAGCTTAAATGTTTTGTTTTACAAATCAAAATCCTTGCTCTAACCATTTCTCTTCCCAAAATACCTCCTTTTTATCTGCCTTGCATAACTCTGGCCCTCTTTAAAGTCCAATATACAATAAATAACCTAATAATCTATATATATAAAAGCCTAAGTGACCATTATGACCAGTTGACTGAACGACCAGTCAACTGGTCGCCATGATGCTCACTGACCACCAGGGGGCAGAAACTCAATGCAGAAGTGCCCCCTGGTGGTCACTGCACTCCCACAGTCAACCTCCCATGGCCGGCCAAACTCCCATGGTCCCTCCCCCAGGCAGATCGGCCCCGACGGGGACTGAGCGAGATGGCCCCAATCAGCCTTGATCGCCAGCAAAGCCAAGAGACCCCACCCATGCACAAATTCGTGCATCGGGCCTCTAGTAATAGTAATAATACTGCGTACAAGCACTATGATTTAGGTAGCTTAACATGTTCAATCATCACATCAACTTATTAGTTATACATTATTCTTATTCCAATTATAAAATGAAGATATTGAGACTTAGAGAAGTTCAGTTATTTACACAAAAACCATTGCGAGTAACTAAATGAATAGGCATCCTATATAATAAAAGGGTAATAAGCAAATTGACTGAACGGTGGAATGACCCGTCGCTATGACATGCACTGACCATCAGGGGGCAGACGCTCAACACAGGAGCTCAACACAAGCCAGGCTCATGGCTGGCGAGTGCAGCGGCACACAGCTCTAAGGATGTCCCATGGGGAGCGGGCCTAAGCCATCAGTGGGACATCCCCTGAAGGCTCCTGGACTGCTAAAGGGTGCAGACTGTGCCCGCCCCCGCAAGTGCATGAATGTAGTACACTGGGCCTCTAGTTCTTAATAAAAATTGATGTGATCCCAGACACAAACTGTCCTTCTTTGTTCTCCCTTTACCTACTATATTTAACCTCCTTGTCCTTCCTACTGAAAAATCTTCTAAAACCATTAAAAATGTTTGTTAAAAAATATTTATAATGACCACAAAATTATCATCAGTTAGATTAACTTGTGTCCAAGCAAATTAAACATGATAGTTATTAATATAAAAATATAATCCACAATGAAAAATGAATCTTTATGTAACAAATATGGATAGCATCCAAATAAAGGAAACCTGGACTACAGGAAATATGGAAATAAATTAAAAGAATAATGAAAGTATTTATTATTCATCTGTCTTAGCACTCTTTCAAAAGAAATACAAAGAAGAAAATGTAAGAATAAAGAGTCCCTAAAAATAATTTATTTTAAAATAAGAATTAATCTTCTGAAAACAGAAAATACATTTACTTTTCATTAGCTGAGGAATATAAATTGACTAAGGCAAAAAGATAATCTCAATGGATTTCATAAAGTAAATGGTAAAATTTTTATATTCGAAAAACTTTAAATTAATTGATCATATTGACTGATTAAAAGAGACAAAATATGTGATCATCACAGAAGATGAAGTAAAACATTTCAAAGCACTAAACACTCTTTTATGTTAAAAAATTCTTACTAAGTAGGAAATAAAAGGAAGTTTAAAAACACATACATACAGCAAATGTCATGTAAATGTTAAAACTAATTTTTTTCAAATTAGGGACAAAAGAGATATGTGCATTATCACATTTTATTGAAGATATAAGCCAATGCAATACGACAAGAATAAATTAAGGTATATAAATTCAAGGTATAAAATATCTACAAATTATTGAAATAATAGGAGAGTTTAGTAAAAGAATTGGATATAAAATTATTATACAGTTATTTACATTTGACACTAGCAATAAACAACTAGAAAAACTATTAGATATAAGACATCATTTAAAATGTGAGGAATATTAATAATTGGAGATTAATAAGTATAACAATAGTATAAAAATGCCTAAAAGAATGTTATAAAATATTATTGAATTATTTAATAATTCCTAAATAAGTGAAGAAATTTGTCTTTTATTGTTATATGTTCCAAATGTGTATGGAAGACTTTGGGATTAATATCAGTCAGAGAAACTGAAGAACAGGGGAATGGTAGTTGTCCTATTGTTTATAAATATTATTACTCACAATTAAGAGAGTGGGGTCTTGGTACTTAGATAGACAAAGTGATGAGTGAAATATGGAGAAGTAATTTGAGTCATGGCACATTTTGTAGATCGTATCTGAAGTTAACATAGGTACCAAAATTAATAATTTAATCTAAATTATTCCATTAACTATTGTTATTTTCTCTTCTCTTTCATTTCATAACAGTTGCATGATGCAAGTGATAAAATATGAGAAGTATAATATTAAATAGTTCTTCAAAATATCCACTACTTTTTTATTTTAACATCTGTATAAATTTGCTATAACAAAACACAAATACATATATTTAATGTTCCTCTATTTTCAGTTTCCAATTTCTAAAGCATCCTATATAATAGAAGACTAATATGCAAATTGTCCCCTCAACAGGGAGTTTGACCAGGAGTTCGACTAGGAGGCGGGGGCTGCCAGCCAACCGCCCACAGCCCTCCCCTCAGCCAGCCCTACCCAATCGGCCCAATCAGGGCAGGCTGGCCGGACCCCACCTGTGCATGAATTTGTGCACTGGGCCTCTAGTATATATATGTATGTGTGTGTGTGTGTGTGTGTGTGTGTGTGTGTGTGTGTATGTGTAGATACACACACACACACACTATATAATATGCATTATTTTGCTACTTATTTTTCTTACGTAATAAGTAAATTCTTCCACTTAGCCATATAGATCTAATTCATGTTTAATTGTTGCATAATATTCTAAGGCAAGGATTTAACAAAAATTTCAACAATTTCCCATTAAAAAATTTCAGGATTTTTTATTATTTCTTAAGATTTGATTCCACAAACAAGGCTTCCACAGTCTTACATACTTGTGCTTACTTATTCACTGGTTCTTTCAATTCCAAAAGAAGTGTTCCTCAAAGGTACCATTTCTGAATTAAAAGTCAAATTATTTTTGCTTTATAAATGTTGCCTGATGACATTAATATATATTAGATGTGATTTAAAATTCCTCATTAGTAATGTGTAATACATTTTCCTCTTCTTCTCATTGCCAGAAGTTATCCTTCTTTATTTCTGTGAATTTGACAGTGAAAAATGGTATTTCATTTTGTTTTAATATATAGCTCTCTAAATATGACTAACACTGAAAATCTTTTCAAGTTTACTAAACATTTTCATTTCCTTTTCTAACTATTGATTCATATCTTTTCTTCAGTGTTCTATTGGGTAGTTTTTCTTTTTTTTATTAAGTTGTAGGAACTTTTTGTATATTAGTGTTAATAAATAATAGTATTATTTCATTCTCATATTTATGCCATTCTGGAATTCATTGTTTTTTTATTTTGCAGTGATTTTACTCCCACTTCTATTTACATCATTTAATTTTTTAGTCTCATTTAGGAGGAAACCCTCCAAATTTTTACAAATATAATCCTAATTTTCTTTTAAAGTATTTTTAATTTTTTATTTTTAAATCATTCTAGAATTTACTTGGTATATGATTTTTTTTCCAACCAGATCTAAGACCAATTATAAAACATCACAGGTTGAATAAACCATCTTTTCTCCCACTTAAAAATGCCATGTTTTCATTTATTTCATTGCAGAATATATTTAAATCTCTTTCAGGGACAGGAATCTATAATCTAATTCATTGATTTATGTGTCTTTTGCTGTGCCATTTTTTTCTATCTGTGACTTTTAGGCTTTATTAAAATTTTATAACCTCATAAGGCTATATCTCTATTACTTTTAAATTAATTTTTTACAATTTTCCTTTTTCTATCGCTGCCAAAGTTATCTCATTATCTAGACTGAAAGTTCCCAAAATGTGATCTGTTGATCCTGAATATTTCTCAAGACTCTTTCACAAGTCCAGAAAGCAAAACCTATTTTCATAATAATCATAAAGTGTTACTTGCTTCCTTTGTTTTGTGGTTTATTTGCACTAATAAAGCAAAAGTAGCAGTGGATCAAACTTCTTGCATGTTAGCATGAATCAAAGCAATGACACCAAACTGTACTTGTATGTTTCATCACATATATACGTAATACACGGGGAAAAAGAAAATATCCAGTTTCACTTATAAATGTTCTCAAGGAATTAGAAAAATACTATTTTACAACAAATACAAAAAATACAAAATCAACACTTGGTACAGGTTTTATTTTAATATTCTGTGTGACAAAATAGGACTTACATACACAGCATGTCTGCTTTATATAGGAAGTACAGTGTTTGTCTCAGAGAACTTTCTGTGGTCTAATTTTGAGTTATAGACTGACTTACTTGCTTTTGTCATTGAATATATTTTTACAAGAAGGAATAACCAACAAAATATGGTTATTCAGACAGGATTATTTACAAACATTTTCTCAAAAATGAATGAAGTAAGCATGTCATTTTAAGAAAAGCTCGCAGTATTTGTAGCCAATGATGAAATTCAAGTTTTCAAGCAAATACTAAAATTTTGGAAAACTTGTATCTTGCATAATAAGGCAAAGAGCCTTTCACAACTTAAAGATTTTTCAGATGAGAGGAGTGGTGATCTTAGCAAATGTTATTTTTATATTGTATCAGGAAAAGTATCAACATTTGGAAAACCAATATTTCCATTTGATCAATGTATTATATAAAAATTTTTATGAATAAAATATCAATTTGACATCTAAGAGAGACCAATGAAGTTTAAACTAAATATGAATAACTTTTGTATAGGTTTAAGATTCTACATTGAAACTAACCTTTAAGAAAATGCCATCTGTCAAGTTTTGGTGGAGTACCAAAAAATATTTCCAATTATATGAAAAACCTATTGAAATATGTTTCTTTTTCCAAATACATATTTGTATGATGCCAATTTTTTCTATTTCAATCTAAACACCATATTACAACAGATTGAATGAAATATCATATATGATAATCAAGTTCTCTTCTATTAAATCAAGCAGTAGAGAGACTTTTTTATTTCAGAGAGGAAGGGAGAGGGAGAGAGATATGGAAACATCAATGATGAGAGAGAATCATTGGTCAGCTGGCTGCCTCCTACCTGCCCCCTCCTGGGGATTGAGTCTGCAACTGGGCATGTGCCCTGACCAGAATCAAACTCTGACCTCCTAGTTTATAGGTAGATGCTCAACCACTGAGCAACACTGGCTGGGCTGAAGATTTATTTATTTATTTTATTGATCTTTAGAGAGTGAGGAAGTGAGAGGGAGAGAGAGATAGAACCAGTAATGAAACAAAAACATCATCCATAGGTTGACTCCTGCACACCCCCTACTGGGGATCAAGTCCTCAACCCAGGCATGTTCCCTGACCAAGAATTAAACCAGTGACCTCTTGGTTCATGGGTTTATACTCAACCATTAAATCACACCAGCCATGCTAGAAATATCTTTAAATGTAAAACAATGGCACTATTCCCGAGTTTTCTTATTTGAAAAATATATAATTTTTCAAATTATACTTTTTTTCATAAAAAGTGTGTTTTAAGTTAATGTCTAATGTATTTGTTATTATAATTAAATACAATAAAATGTTTTCTAAATTTCTCAATTTTAATTTCTAAAACAGTAAATATTGGTAGACATAATTCACATAAACAAAAACTCTTTGGGTAGGGGAGTGGAATCCCATTAATTTTGAATGGTGACTCAAGCTCCTAAGATGCCAAAATGCTGATCTAAACATACCGGTATGCTACTGTACACTGTTTTGGAAGCTTTGCTTTAAAGGTTACATAAATCCATATCCAAAATCAACACTTGCTAGATTTTGAGATTACTTTTCTATTTTCTTCTATAGGTTACAGCCTTTTGACTCACAAGTTTCCTATAAGTTCATGGGATAAGTTTTTATTTACATCAACATTGATAGTTTTTGTTTCAGAAGATATTTTTGTCTACATTTTCAACTTTATAACCATAGAGTAGCATTCAAAGATCTCTAGTATTTTTATATAATCTGTTTCAAAACTATAGTTTTATATACTTCTTTCTTTCTGAATAATGAATATTTGTTCCTTCTTTTATTAGGCTGTTAGAAGTTTATTTCATTCTTACTTTAGCTAGATTTGGGATCTTTTATTCTGTACACTAGAGGCCCAGTGCATGAAATTCGTGCATTCGGGAGGATCCCTCAGTCCGGCCTATGCCCTCTCGCAGTCCAGGAGCCCTAGAGGGATGTCTGACTGACAGCTTAGGCCCACTCCCGGTGGGCCTGAGCCGCCAGTTGGACATCCTTAGCACTGCCACAGAGGCAGGAGAGGCTCCTGCTACCCCCACTGTACTCGCCAGCCATGAGCCCAGCTTCTGGCTGAGCAGTGCTCCCCCTGTGGGAGCACACTGACCACCAGGGAGCAGCTCTTGCATTAAGCATCTGCCCCCTGATGGTCAGTACATGTCATAGTGACCAGTTGTTCTGCTGTCGGGCTGAAACTGGCTCTCCGACATCTGCTGAAGGGTCCTGTATTGCGAGAGGACACAGGCCAGTCCGAGGGACCCCACTGGTGCACAATCAGGGCCGGGGAGGGATGCGGGAGGTTGGCCAACCTGGGAGGGACTGCAGGAGGGCTCCAGGGCATGTCCGGCCCATCTCACTCAGTCCTAATTGGCTGGACCCCAGCAGCAAGCTAACCTACCAGTCAGAGCATCAATCCCCCCGCCCCCCTGGTGGTCAGTGCACATCATAGCGAGTTATTGGGCAGCCTTAGCATATCATTAGCATATTATGCTTTGATTGGTTGAAAGGCCGACTGGACGACCAGACACCTAGCATATTAGGTTTTTATTATATAGGATTTGTCCCTTTACATGAATTTCTAATTGTTATCTATATAAATTATCTTATAATCCTTCTAATATTTTTTATTTTGTTGCTTATTTCATACTTTGAAAATAAATACTGAGTTAATTTCTATTTTTTTCTTTTGTTTTAATCATAAAAATATTTAATCTTTTTTTTCTGGGTGTACTTGTGTACAGGTTTATCAGGTTCCATGTTTGAAATGTAAAATATTTGTAAACTTGATTGAGTGGTGTCATTTGGTTTTGTTTGTTATTAGGAAAAGGATCCTTGTTTTCTCATTGATAGGGCTTTTTCACATCCCTTACTGATTTTATTAACTTTTTTTACATAAAAACTATGATAACCAAACTTGTTGATACCCAAAACCCCATCTTCTTGCTTGTAAAAGGAGGGAATAAGAGATTTTTAATTGTTCTGGGGATTTGAATTAATGCATTAATATTTTAGAATAGTAATAACTTTACCATAATTACAAAATAGTAAGTATTGTGTCACGCATATATATTTCTTTTAACCTATACATTCATACATACACCCATACCTAGAGATAGAAAGAAAAGAAAGTGAAGATTTGATTTTCCTATCATCACACGATGAATGAAGACCAATCTGAAAAACAATTCTAAAAATTAAGCTTTATCATAGAAGTCTATGTCACTATCTCTGGTAGTTGAAAGAAGTAGGATTTGAAAGTAGAAAAAGATATAGAAAGTAAGCCCCTAATCATTTTTAATGGAAGGCTCTAGAAAAAGTCATTAGGATTAGAAACTTTCCTTTCAAACACATTCCATTTACCACAGATTCATGCAGCTCTAAATTATAGTTAGAGATCATTTTCATTTTGCTGCAATTTTTTATATGGATCTTTTTTTTTTCTCAAGTAGGATTGGAAAGATAGTATTAGAAGTATAGGAAGGCTTTATTTGTAGAGTCTCCATTTTCAAGTTATGGCTAAAATGAAATCTACAATTCCTGCTTTCATGATATCCAAATCTAAGTGCATGAACCAGTTACAAAATTGAATATAATGTAAAAGTATTGAGAAGTGGGAGAATAATTGGCCTATTTCTCCAGACTTCTAAGCCCAGGCTGAGCCAAGAATGAGAAGCAGACAGGAATACAATATGGAACGGAACTAAATTTAAATGAGCATATCTTTAATTTGGTTACCTGTCTTGACAAGAACTTTTATTAGAGATACCTCTACCTTTCTGATTTAAGTACAGTTGGCAGTAGAATAATAGATACAAAGTAAGCCTCTAATATCTATAATGGCTCATTCTATAAGTCATCAGGATTAGACATTTTCCTTCCAAATATATTCATATACCACAGATTCATGGTGATCAAAATTATAGCTAAAGAACATTTTCACTTCTCATAGAAGAGAGCTCACTCACTGCCATTTACCCATAGAGTCAAAACTGTAAAATAATATATTCTTAATTTCTAAGGCAACTAATTCTGACAGTGGCTCAATGATTGTTTAAGAGGCAACAGAATTTTTAAAACACTCAAATAAAGGATGCTTTGTTTTCTTTCAAGGCCTTATATGAACAGAGTTCTGAGACCACTGAAGATCAATCACATCAAGTCTCAATTTATCAGTTTCATTCATATCCCCTGATCTCATACTCACTTATCGTTCATCCAAGTTCTTTCTTTTTGTACACTTACACACATATGTTCCACCCCACAGATACGTTTCATTGCATAACCATGATATTTCAGTTTTACAAGAACAGTACATTTTAATGAGTTAAAAAATAGATGATTTTCACTGAGGCTTACTATTTCTCAATGTCAATGTTAAGAGACGGGCAATATCTTAAGATCAGAGCTAATCCCTAAAATATTATTACCTGATAAGCAGTCATGAGTAGAGTTGCTGGAAAGTCTGGGGATTGTAGTAGAAGTGACAAATCTGAAGCACAATCAAAGGGAAGTATTCTTTGAGACTCAAAAAAAAGACTGATATGCTGATGTAGAGAAAAGCAAAGTGAGGTGACACAGAGAGTTCCAGGTTATAGTACAATTGGTCCTCGGGTTACGTCGGAGATCCGTTCCTACGGCGCGACCCACCTACATAAGCACCTACGTCACTCACATGGAGCACATACAGAGCAGTAATGAAGTGAAACAGTAAAAAAAATTTAAAAGAAAGATAACAATTCCTGACCTTTACTTGCGGTAAATAAATAATAAAAAACATAAAGCACATATGTACATACATCAAAATGACAGAACTTTTTTTTTATAAATAAATGGGAAATGGCGAAGTAACCACGAGGACTGCCTGTATTATTATCTATTAATTAGTATATTATTTTTTTGTATTACAACTATAATACAAATACTTTTGCCCACCCCTATCCTATATAATAAAAGCCTAATATGCTAAGTGTCCAGTCGTCTTGTCCATTCGGCCTATAGTCCTACATAATAAAAGCATAATATGCAAATTGATTGGTCACTATGATGTGCACTGACCACCAGTGGCAGCTCCTGCATTGAGTGTCTGCCCCCTGGTGGTCAGTGAGCTCCCACAGCAGGAGTGCCACTCAGCCAGAAGCCAGGCTCACAGTTGGCGAGCGCAGCAGTGGTGGCGGGAGCCTTTCCCGCCTTGGCTGCAGTGCTAAGGATGTCTGACTGCTGGCTTAGGCCAGCTTCCCATGGGATCCCCCAGGCTGAGGGATCCTCCCACCCCAGTGCATAAATTTCATGCACCGGACCTCTAGTATTTTAAATAATGCTCTTTGAATCTTTTCATCACCAAAGAAATGCATTATAATTCAGAGTCACATTCTACACTGAGAATTGTAAAATTGTATTTTCATAAGTTTTATGTATTGGTTTTAGTGTTTAGAGGAACACTGTATATTTATAAAATATTTGTTTAGTCTGTTCAGGAATATTTGAAAATGTTCTTAAAAAGGTTAGAATGTTATGTAGGTAATATTACACAGTCAAGTTATGCTCATTATTAAAAATTTAATATCATGTGATAATATCTGATTTTAGGCTTTTTTGCTTTTTGCTATGCAAGATGAGTAATTATTCTACAAGTAATGGCATACTGTCCTTTCTTCATCAAGAGCTTATCCAAATTTTACTTTGATAATTTATGTTCAATTAATTCCCTCTTTTGATTAATTAGCTTGTTATCTTTTTTTATACATCCTCTGCTATGGAAACATACACAGCTTTCTACATCAGAAATGGACTAAAGAACGCCTCAGGTTATAATTTCAAGCTTCAAATTTCTCAGACTCTACTGCTAGAGCATCATAGGTT
The DNA here is from genome assembly GCF_000412655.1 of Myotis brandtii. Taxonomy (NCBI): domain Eukaryota; kingdom Metazoa; phylum Chordata; class Mammalia; order Chiroptera; family Vespertilionidae; genus Myotis; species Myotis brandtii. Next base: position 1,028,419 of record NW_005371960.1, on the reverse strand, counting down.
GTCTCATCAGGCCTCCTCATTAAAGAACAGCCACTCCATAACCCATGAAATTATCTCTTCTTGTAGCTTGTCTGAGGTCAGTGATATTTTTCTGGGTTATTAATTCCTCGGGTCTTTTGCTGGTAAACATTTGTGATTTGCATAATTTCTTCTAAGAAAATAAAGTGATTATTTTCCAAAGTTTAACACCATTTTTTCTTTTGTTTATAATTATAACTTTATATTTGAGTTTTACAACTATAGAATAAAAGTCTTTGCATTATTTTTTCAATTAGTCATTAATTTATTTGTTCAAAATCAGTTATTGACTCTGTGTTAGATATTGTAGTTATTACAATGGTAGTTGTTAATGAGTTTATGATATAGTAAAAATAAGTAATGTATACTAATATTTTATATTCACTGTTTTAATTCCAAGTCTGCCATGTACACACAAATATTGGATACACTAAAGATCATACTTAAATAGCTTCTATTGTGGTCACTGTAGGCATTGAACAAGAAAATATATACAAATTGCTTGATATGATAATCCAAAATTTATCATATACTATCAGTTATGTTTTCATTATACGTAGTAGAATTATAAGTGTTAGAGGAGACACCAAGAAGGTGTTCTGCAAATTAAGCTGAATCAAAATACCTCCTTGATAATTGATACCATGCCAATTTTATTTAATTGGGTATAATAGGTGACAAATCTTAGTCGGACTCTAGTGATATGTTATGCTTCTTTATCCTTTAAGTTTTCCATGTGTTTGTTTTCTACTGATTATAAACAAATGATGTAGGGAAAGAGAAAGTGAAAGAGTGGAAAGAGGAAAACAAAAGAGATGAAATAGACAAATCAGAAAAATGACATAGTAAAAGGCCAAAAATAAATTTGGAAGGGAGACTAAAGAAAGTATAAATAGGATGCAGACTACTTGGGAGAGAGGGATAATATTACAAACAAAATTTTTTTGTATTAATTTGTTAGACTATTTTTCATATGCTATAAACACATAGTATATACTAGGTGTACTGGTTAATAATGGAAGATTTTGTAATAAAAAAAAACACACGATAATTTCAAGAGAAACATCAAAAGTGCTTTATTCAAAGTAATGTCCATCGCTAGCTACACATTTCCGCATGTTTCAGGTAATTTGTGGATACCGTCCCAATAGAACTTTTCTTGTTTTGAGGCAAACCATTCAGAGACCCAATTTTCCACTTCTTCGTATGTTTTGAAGTGCTGCTCAGAAAGTGTGTGTGCCATTGATCGGAACAAGTGGTAATCTGAAGGAGCAAGGCCTGCTGAATACGGCGGGTGGGTTAATATTTCCCAGGCAAGATGCTTTAACTGGTTTTGAAGTGTGTGATGGTGTGTCATCATGAAGCAAAATTACTTTGCCCTGTCTTCTGGCACATTCTGGGCGTTTCACAATCAAAGCATGGTTCAAATTGATTATTTGTAGTCAGTAGCGATCAGTATGAACAGTTTCACCGGGTTTTAGAAGCTCATAATACACCACACCTTCCTGATCCCACCAAACGCAGAGCATTGTCTTCTTTCCGAAGCAATTTGGCCTTGCAGTCGATGTTGATG
>NW_005371960.1:1016396-1026588 GCF_000412655.1 Myotis brandtii | reverse complement strand
GTTGACCTGGACATTCTTTGTCTTTCACATCAAAATCATCACTTTTAAAGTGTTTAAACCAGTGTTCACAGTATCTTGAGATGGAGCATGTTCACCATAAGCTTCCCGAAGTATATGATAACTTTTCCTTCAAAATAAAGTAATGAATTAAAACTTCCCACAAATGCTCTTTTTTTGGCACAAAATTCGACATTTTTAAGTGTAAAAATATCTATGATGTTAACACCTTCAGCAAATTTGACATATGAGGTTTTGAAGCTTGCTGTCAATACAACAAAATAGCATACATATTAAATCGCATATATATCAACATATGTGTAACTCCATCTATTGAAAAAAATCTTCATTATTAACTGGTACACCTAGTAGATTGTTTTTTTTTTATTTTAAATAGTTATCTTTCAGCATAGTTAGTAATAAAATAATTTTAATTTTTTATTTATTTGTGCATTTTTCTGTGCACTTTAGGTTTGTGTGTGTGTGTGTGTAGTTTCAAGATTTTGTCTGATATTATTTGTTTCTGCTTGAAAAATCCTTCCTTAAACAGTTCATGTGGAGTAGTTCTGCTGGCAATATATTCCGTTTTTCTTGAAAAAATCATTCTCTTTCATCTTTAAAGGAAAATTTCACTAGATATAAGGTTCTAAATTGGTGGGGGGTTTTATCACTTAAATATTTCACTCAACTCTTCTTGTTTGTATAGTTTCTGAGAAGATGTCCCTGTAATGAGCATCCTTGTTTCTCCCTGGGCGAGGTGACTTTTTCCCGCTCCCACCCAGGCTTCTTCCAAGATTTTCTTTATCTTTGGTTTTCTGCACTTTACATAGGATGTGCTCAAGTGTAGTTTGGGGAGGGGCAGGTATTTATGTTTTGGGGTTTGGATCTGTGGTTTAGAAAATTCTTGCTCATTATCACTTGATGTATTTGTTTTGTTTTATTCTTTCTTCTCCTCTGGTGTTCCATTTACAATTAGGTTGACTTTTGAAATTGTCCCACAGTTCTTGAATGCTCTGTTTTATTTTCACTTTTTTCTCTGTTTGCATTTCAGTTTGAGAAGTTTCTGTTATTCTAAAAATATGTTTCTAATCAGTATGACTAATGAAGTGGGGATGTATCTGCCTTGTAGATACATTGTGTATGTTAGACCTTACGGAGGGCACTTCAGGTGCATTTAGTCTGCTGTTTTATGAGTCATAAATTCTTTTCAAATTTTGTAAAATAGTGTCCATTAAATTCATGATTTGAGAAGATTTTTGAAAAGTGAAAATACTACCTAGTAGAACTTACAAATTCTAACTAGAGGAAGTGAAGGTATTTTAATATATTTATAGGTGACACTCATTTGGAAAAGTCATACTTAGTATAATTATATAGTTTTGGGAATCATGGAAATTAATAGTAAGTTAGGGAGAATTGATGTCCATCTAATTGTCTTACTCAATTGACTCTGCCTTGATGAAGATGGACAGATATGGACAAATGTCCTCACTTTTCACGTTTTTATTTTTTATTTTTGAGATGGGATGGAAAGCATCCCACAGTCAAGACTACCATGTTGGAGAAAGGGAGAAAGGCTTTTTTTTTGGAGATTCTATGGTAGAAGAGGATTATCCATTTACAGTATTGATGCCATGCGGAACAGATTGATGGCATATTTTATTTTATCATTATTCTTACTCTGCTGGGTTAGTATTATGGACACTTAAAATGTCCTTTGTTTCTTTACTGTTCTTCATTCTATTGCAGATATCTGTAAATCACCTCTGATGTGTGATTTATTCTTTCTATCAGGATAACAAAGGTGAAAACATGAACTCTTCTGCTGCCACAATCTGTTTATAATGTATAGTTTCATAACTAAAAATTCTTAACCTCCTCCTCTTAGGTTCTTATGTTTGTCTATAAGCTGGACCTTTTTTTAATATAATGGAATTTGGTTTTTTGGTGCTGGCAGTATAAAAGCATAGCTTTAAAGCCAAACTCTTGAAAGTCTTATAGTCTCTTTGTCTCTGTTTCAATTTTGAATACCTTAAAGCTGAGCACTTAACTAAATATTAACTACTACAGTTTGAGGATTTTAGTTAGATCTATATATTTGATTTATTGATTGTTTTTAGTTTGTAGTAATATGTCACTGATTAAATTCACATTGTACAATTCAGTAGCTACAGTTCTTAGATTAAAAACACATGTGACTCAAGAAAAAGCATGTTTTATAGAAGTTTGGATACTCTGTTTTCTCATGGTTCCATAAAAACCTCAGCCTATTGAATTTCAACTCCAGTGCAAGGCTCATCTCTTTAGTTAAGCCTTTTTCAATTTGGCTATGATCATCCTATTGCTGTGAGAAACTGAAAGCTCAGCATTTCTTTTATTTGCTGCTTTATACCTAATGTGTTCCAGTGGCAATAGTAAGCCCAACTATTATTGTGAATTTTATATATAAATAGGTATCTTAGAGTCTTCCAGAAATAGCAACAACAAACTATTGTTTCAGATCCATGCAGTGAGAAACAAATATGTATTCTGTTATATCTACAAATTTTAATAATGGTATATTAAATTGATAATGTATCTATAATCATAAAATATATAAATAGCTTTAGAGTAAAAGCATGAAAGCATAGAGAACTGTAACACATAGGAAACAGGGAATGGCTTTTCTACATATCTCTTAAAGAAAATAACAATGTGATTTACAAGTTAACATTTTTTCTACCAGAGAATTTTGAAAAAAAAGAGTCTCAAACACCTTTCTGCTCTATAGATGGGAGTATGTGTGTCATTAGTTCACTCTACTAAATGCTGTGTACTATGTTGTAGACTAAACTTGACCCAACTCTCTCCTTGGGGGTCCAGTCCTATTTATTCAATTGATTTTTAAACATCTTTTCTTTAATCTCTTTGGAGTAGCTGAAATTCATCATGTCTAATATCCCTCCACACAAAGTCCTGGCCATGTGCTTGATCCTTTTTTATGCCAAATGAATGAGAGCCTGAAATTCATGGAAGGCTCCATCCACTGCTTGGCTGCTCAAGGCAGAAAGCTCCCTTTTTCTTTTATCACCAACTCTATCCATTAAGTGGACTAAATAATTCTCTGCATCTTACCACCACCCCCATTTTTTTGCTGTCAACATTTCTCATCTAAATTTCTGAAATAGGCTCAAACTAATTTAAAATAAGTTTCCCAGGAATACTATGCAGCAGTAAAAAAAGAAGGATCTCTTAGCCTTTGAGACAACATGGAGGGACCTGGAGAGTACTAGTATTATGCTAAGTGAAATAAGCCAGTCAGAGAAAAACAAATACCACATGATCTCACTCCTATGTGGAATCTAAAGAACAAAATAAACTTATGAATAAAATAGATCCAGAGACAATAGAAACATGGAACAGACTGATAAATCTCAGAGGGAAGGCAGGGTGGGAGGGGGTTATGGGAAGAGATTAACCAAAGAACTTATATGTACATATGCATAACCCATGGACACAGATAATAATGTGGTGAAGGTCTAGGGTAGGAGACAGGGACAGGCTAGAAGGGGTCAATGGGAAAAAGAAATAAAATAGGTTTCCCTGTAATCCATTTTTTAAATTTCTACCTTGTCTTCAGAATAAAACATCTGTATATATCAAAGGCTAACATGCTAAGTGTCTGTTCGGGTAATGATGTCACATAGCAATGCCTGGCTTCCTCTCCCTAGCAACAGGGCATCTATATATGTATATAAAAAAGGCTAATATGCAAAGTGTCCCCTCAGGAGTTCAATTGCTCACTATGACATGCCAAAAGGAAGGCCCTGGCCAGCAGCTGGAAGGCCCCAATCAGCCCTGATCACTGGCCAGGCCTAGGGACCCTACCCATGCATGAATTTTGTGCATCGGGCCTCTAGTTTTATATAGAATGTGACAGACTTTTCATGACATTCCCTCACTGTATGCTTGTTTATGCATGTTAGATAGGATATGGCTACTTATGAAGCCGCTTTTAATCTCATCCTCAAACTCTTTCTACCTCCATGCTTTTGTCCTATTAATCTTTTAGCCAGTAATGTTTTTTCTGTACTTCCACTGACTAACTTCTATAGTCAGATTCTGTCCCTCAGTCACACCCTAATGTAGATAACTCTACCAGCCCTGTTGGGCTACATTCATTTCCATGTCTACTTTATATTACAGACAGTCCTCAGGTTACGTCGGACTTGACATACGTTGTTTTGTGATTATATCACCATCTCTATTTATTAAAAAAAAAAAGTTCTGTCATTTTGATGTATGTACATATGTGCTTAAGGTTTTTTGTTATTTATTTACCACAAGTAAAGGTCAGGAATTGTTCTCTTTCTTTTAATTTTTTTTTTACTGTTTCACTTCATTACTGCTGTGTCTGTGCTCCATATGAGTGACGTAGGTGCTTATGTAGGCGGTTCCAACTTACGGCGAAAATCGCATTACATCACACCATAGGAATGGATCTCCATCGTAACCCGAGGACCTACTTTAAAAGAATAAACTCTTCTGCTCACAACTATAAACCTACTTTTGCCTACCCCTGTATTTAGCTGGAGTACTATATTGGACCATTCCAGCTCCTCTGCCCAAACATCTTGCTGATTTTTTGATAAATAAAAATTTGATATTTGTTCTGATAGATTCCACTGTGGCCTCTAACATAACCCCATTTTCTGCATCAACTAAATATAAACTGAGCTCCTAATTAGAGATCTTATGATCGTACTCAGAGATTAGAGTTTTACCAACTGGTAAATAAAATCACTCAGTTTTCCTCCTACCATCCTCTATATCACACTCTAACTCACAGAGAATCATGCTTACTGCATCAACATAGAAGTCATTTTCTTTTCTTTAAAATATATTTTTATTGATTTCAGAGAGGAAGGGAGAGGAAGAAAGATAGAAACATCAATGATGATGAGAGAGAATCATTGATCGGCTGCCTCCTACACACCCCACACTGGGGATCAAGCCTGCAACCAAGGCATGTACCCTAGACCAGAATTGAACCTGGGACCCTTCAATCCTCAGGACAAGGCTCTATCCATTGAGCCAAACTAGCTAGGGCATTTTAAGTAATTTTCTAACGAAATTATAATTTGTTGGGAAAAATTGCACACTTAAACCGATATCAAGCATTATAATTAGAGAAGTCCCTCTCTTTTAGGTAGGATGGTAGCAGAGTGGAATAAGCATGGGCCGAGATTTCAGGTCCACTTCTGCCAGTTACTAACTTTATGACCTTTGGCAAAATCCTCAAGCTATCTGAGTTTCAGCTTCCTTGCTTTATAAATAAAGATTGTAAGATAGGTGGTGTTTCCAGTGACTGTAATTCTTGACCTGTTGCATCCAAGATTGGTGCTCCCCCATCCCAGAAATTCTTCAAGTTACCTACGGTGTGAATTACAATGACAGTATAAATAGTAAAGTAGAAGAAATATGAGTGGCTTTTTGGGGAAAAAGTGACAGGACATAATGACTAATTAAAAATTGGTGGGGTCAATGAAAGAAATTAGCTTAAACTTACTCTAAGTCTAGGAGATGTTATCCAATTGACAAATTCAGGGAAGTTGGGTATAAGGCAAATGGGGATTCAGAAAGGAAGGGAGAAAATATGTTCTAATATGAGTCTGTTCAATGTGAATTAATTTAAAATATAACATAAACGTTTAGGAAACTATTCACTGAAGGGAGTTAAACCTGTATATAGCCATTTCTTTTGATAAAGCAACACCATAATAGAAATTGCCACCATAGAACTATTCTTTCTGAAAGTGAAATCAATAGTATATAATTTCCACCTATACTATAGCATATCCCTACTTAGGTAATATTATTTTTCTTTTTTAAATTGACAATAATTGTCCTCAACTCAACTTTGGAAACATAATACATTGAATAAGGCAGGGAGAGAAAAATATTGTTAAAACACATAAGCTACTTCCAGTTCATATATATGAGGCAGTCAATTTTTGTGAAATGTTTTTGTTTCATGGTACCATATGAAATGAAAATATGCATTAACACTATTGAATTTGAATAGAACATAACTGATTCATTAGAGGTTTGAACCATTAAAGTCAATGTAGTGTGCAGTACAGGGACACAATATATAATATTCAGATGCAAGGGAGAAAAAAGACATAAGAAACAACTCTATCAGTCAACTAAAATACGCATCTAAGCTTTCTGCTTCCTTTGTTGGCATTCAAATTCCATGGAGGCTAAACAATAATTACTCTTTGATCAGCCACCTGAAAACTCATTTTTACCCATAATTAGATGTTGGGAGATGCTATAAAACTGGAGTTTCAGACATGTCAATACCACTTCTAATCAAGATGCTGAATTCATATTGATCTACTTAAAATAATTGAAGATTTCTCCTTACAATAAATCCACCCCTGTATGCCCTTTCAGGAAACCCATAAAATCATGGTTTTTAAAACTGAGAGCATTTGTGCACTGAGTACATTCTAAATATAATTATCACCTCTCTCCAGGGACACATTGAATTATGTTTTCTTTTACTTTTTAATGTACTACCTAATCATAAATTGGGAGACAGCATGATGGGAAAGACCACAGAATGAAACTTAAGATTCTGGATCTCTGTCCTTCATCTGGTACTTACTTGGGCTATTTAATCATAGTCAAAGTTTATTAGGGGTAAGAGGGACATAATTATCTAAATCATTCAATTAAAAATCCAGTTGGAAGAGCTAAGGGCCAGTGAGAATCAAGTACTTAATAGATGCTTTCTATCAATCTTGGTTAGTACTTTTAGAACATTGCCTTGAATAGAGTCACTATGATTTCATGCCAGTATTGCCCTGAATATCTTCAAATAAGAACTTTTATACCATACAGTTTTCAGATATATTATTTTATTTGATCCATAATGCAACACTAATAATACATGCTTTATTAGGGAGGGTAATACATGCTTTAAGCCTTCCTTTTGCTTCATCTCTCTTGCATTAGTTTCTTCATTAACAGTGTACAACCATCCCAGTAGAAGTATATAGCAGGGTACATTAACCTGAGTTTATAAAAATGACACCTTTTTACCTACACTGCCACCCCCCCAAGTTTTCTTGGTTTTATTAGAGTCTAACTGATCAACTTCTTTTCTCCCGTAACTTCCTAATGTCCTTCTCTACTACAAAACTGAGAAAAAGAGAAGGAATTCCATATCCACTTCACAGAAGTGGCAATTCTGCCTTAGGTCACTATGACAAATGTATTAAGCTGCCCCAAAGTTATATTTACCTCTTAGCTCACATTATAAATTAGGAACATGGTCCCTTTATTTATTATGAATAAATCTGTGCTCATGACTGCTTCTATTTTAAACACTGTTGTTATAAGCTGTTGTAAATCCTATGCCTTAGTTGTAGGCGTCATAGAGCAGAAAGGTGTCATTCTTTTTGAGCCTCTCTAATTCTCAACCCACAGAACCCATGGGTATAATAAACGCTTATTACATTATATCACAATGTGTGGGGAGGTTTGTTACACAGCATTATGGATCGGAGCACATACTCACATCTTGTACATAGCCCTTTCCTTCAGTTCTTTGAAAATTGCCAAACAGTCAGGATTGACTGTTTGCTGACAAAACCCTGAGGAATACAAAGGGATTTCCAAATAAGTGTCACATGAGTGGTCAGAACAAATTCCAACAGGAAAGTGAATTAAAGAAAATTCACTTCCCGTTGTCATAAACATAAAATTCTACACAAGGGCAGGAACTGTGTCTGTTTGATGTCACAGGTGCCCGATAATTTCTCTTGCAGTTTGCTGACTGGTGAAGGGAGAATTTAACGTGGCCTTAAGAAACAGCTGTGAATCAGAAGGGATGAAGTGAGAAAATGTACTCCCATAGACAGAACAGTAAAAATAGAGAGCATGGCAAGCAGAATCTGCATTCAAGTAGCAAATTCTGTTCTAGAAAATTCAGCGGAGCACAGGCTCCACCCTGATGCCCAGATGACTTCTCAAGTACGCAGAAATCTCACCCCGTCTCCTGGTGCTGCACGACCTTCATTAATTCTCTGTAGCTCTCAGATGACAAGTCAAACTTCTTAACATTGCCCTTTCAACTCTTCTGAAGTTATCAGCCTCTCTGCCCTCATCTTAACTATGATCCCTAGTCCCACCTGTGTTGCAGCCACAGTACCAATCTACAGATTCAGCCTTGCACACCTTTGTAATTTTGAACTTGCTGATATTTTTACCTAGAACATCCACCTTTCTCCTTTTGACTAACTTGCAATCACTTTCAAATCTCAAGACATGAGTCCTCCCCGCTAGGTAGCCTTCCCAGACACTCACAAGTATGGCAGCACTCATAATGTTGCTTTAGAATAGCTTTTGGTTTTGACCTAGCTATAGATGATAAATTCCTCGGATATGGACATGAATTTGGATCTCAATATGCTTGGGGAAACACATTAGGTTGTTCAGAATAAATACTGTAGAACCAGCAGGTGCAGGACAACAGGTTTTGTTGTTGTCTGCAGACACCATTCCTGGTGTTCACTTCCGTGGCCCTCACACCTAGAAGGGTGTGACAATTACAAATACAAGGTGTCCCCAAAAAATGTATATAAACTTGAACAGCTGGTAACTCACTTAACTTTCACACCTTCTTAGTTTAACTGATTTGAAATAACAGGTGAAGCCAGACTAAGCTTCGAACAAAGAAAATTTATCCTAAAGTGCCACTGGACTTTTTTATGGAGATACATAAAAGATAAAGTTTATGGTACAAAACTGGCAACAGTTGATGGATTGAAGGCACACAAATACCAAATGAAATGATTCTTGATGTTTGCAATTCCATTACTTCACGTTATCAGCAGTGCCATATACCAGAAAGGTCATTGGTTTGAAAACAGGCTTTGACAAAAAATTACTCATTTCTGTAGATTCTTTTTACATTTTGAAAACGAACTGTATGTTAATAAACACTAACTGTATAGTGATTCAAAGTACAAACACATATTTTTGGGACACCAAAAATGAATGAATAAATGCAGCATGAATGAATGGATATAAGTGAAGAAGAGGAGGGTTTATATAAGATTACCATCTTCTTTTTTGCCAGGCGGCGGCATTGCCATTTAGAATTTATGTAGAAGTGTCAACCCAAAACCATTTGGAAAAGGGGTCCAGTTAATTACATCACTGTGTTTCAGTCGATATAAACCAGGAAGGAATTGTTAAAAGAGCAACAAGAGTGATCTTTTACTGCTTCTAGTCCCTGCTTCCTCTCTCACTGGTTAAGTACCCAGTTCTCAGGAGCTGAGTTTAATTAGCACTTTGTTCAAGGGCTAGATTTTGAAGTCTCTTGTCTGAGATGGGATTCCTGGTTTATCTTTCTGTGGCTATAGATAAGGCACAGGTTCTATCCACCTGAAATGTTTACATAGCTAATGTGTATTTCTACTTCTGTTTGCTTTGATGATTCAATGTTATCTGTAAATGCTTCTATTTGAAGTACTAATTTTATGAATAGCTCCAATTAATGAAGTACCTTAGGTGTCTTGCTTTCAAATACCACTTTTACACAGCATTATACATTATAAAACTTAGATCCAATGTTCTAAGTGCTGGTTCACTCTATTTATTTAATAAACTTTGATAGTTCGCATTTAAATTATTCTTGATTTACTGCTATTTTGGTAGGGCTTTGTAATGTCACAAGTCAGAAGCTTTTAAGCTTATTTTAAATGAAGTTCAACTTAAGGAAAGACAGTTACTTAACTTAAAATAAAGTACCAACTCTCCCATATTCCTCAGAGCAATGCTTCCAGTTTTCAATAAGCAGGATAACCCTGATGAGCCAAAAAATATCTGACCTTCAGAAAAATTGCACCATAATTATGATTTTCAAAACTTTACAAATTCATTTCATTGTATTTCCAAGTTATCACAGGTAATTGGAGTTACTTCAAAATCAAATGGCCCAGCCAGTGTGGCTCAGAGGTCACTGGTTCGTTAGGTCAGGGCACATGCCCTAGGTTGCTGGAGATCCCCAGTAGGGGCTCTGCCAGAGTCAGCCGATCACTGGTGTTCCTCTCTCATTGATGTTTCTATCTGTCTATCCCTTCCTCTCTCTCTCTCTAAAAATCAATAAAAACCTATTTTTTAATCAAACAAATACATT
>NW_005371960.1:979416-1016275 GCF_000412655.1 Myotis brandtii | reverse complement strand
TCTCCCATAAAAAATTATCATTCAAAGTTCTGAATCTTTGAGTTTAAATTTTGCTTCATGATTTATGATTTGCACATCGAAACCTTCGAGTTATAATAGATAAGACATTCATTTTCTGTCTTCCCAGATTGGTCATTTAGCTAAAAAATGCCCTCAAAAACCTCAGAGAATCAAAAACAAATGAGCTAACTTGAGATAATATCTGCTCTGCCTCAAAAGCAAAAGCTACCATTTAAGAAATTGCCTCTAGTGTGCAATCTTTAAATTTTTAACAAAGTGTCTGACATCCAGAGGCAGGCATAACTCCATAACTTGCATCTCTCTCTACACTCCTCCAGCTGTCAGTGTTCCACATGTGAATATATTTTCTAATGGAAGCACCAACCTAAATACTAGGTACAGGAAGGCCCAACGGTTTCAACAGGGGTCACAAAATTGCTTAAAAACTTAAAATATTTAAATAGCTGGCTTCTCTCTACCTTAATTCTTCTGGATTTCAAGGCTATAAAACTGCTTCTAAATAGAGTAGATTATTCAATGTATAAAATATCCTAAGGTACAGCTCATATTTAAGAGTATCACCATGACACTCAAGGTCATACTTTAAATAGCTGGCTTCTCTCTACCTTAATTCTTCTGGCTTTCAAGGCTATAAAACTGCTTCTAAATAGAGATTATTCAATGTATAAAATATCCTAAGATGCAGCTCATATTTAAGAGTATAACCATGACACTCAAGGTCACATCTATGAAGAAAAAAACCAACCACGATGATTTCAATAAAGTTTGGTCATCAAATGAAGTTCAAAGAAAGCGGAGTCAGGAGGGATAATTTATGCAGTTGTTCATTTGGTTAAAAAAGGTTGAAAAAGGAGAAGGCAAGGTTATTTTTTTCAACCTCCTACTTATTGTAAAGAATCATGCAGAGAATAAACTTCAAGCTTTGACTTTTCAGTGAATTCTTGTCCAAATTAAGTTACTTGAAAATGATACTATGACACCTCAGAGGAAATAAACAAAAGGGTCTATATTACTCAATGTAATTACTCTTTTTAAAAAATATGCCACATTTTCACTTTTGATACAGGCACACCACATACACTGATAACTAATCTTTCTGCTGTAAACAACTAAAGATACTAGATTAAGGGGGGAGAGTTTGTTTTATTTTATAAGAATTCAAGGGATGGCCTCAGAGGCCAAAAACAAAGTGAAAGCAGTAATCTACAGAGTTAAGCAAACTCTAAAGCTGCTGGCTACTTTGAAGGCACCTGATAATCTCTGGTGACCCTGGGTCTCCTTTCTGACAACTGCACAGGAGACGGGAGACAGGAAACAAAGAAGCCTGGGGCCCACCCTTGCGGGGGAGGGTGTCAGATTAGAACTTCAAAATAGAGCGAGAACCCCTAACGCTGCATCTTCAGGGAAACGCACTGTTGTGTCTAGGTATTTTTATACATATGTATATGTATTTTAATATATACTAATATACATATAATACATATTATTATAATATACATATAATATATATGTATTTTTCTTGTCTATGTTAGAAGCCATAGCAGAGTGTTATATATTTTTCTCTATTTCACAATGATTCAATTTCAGGAATGTTTTATGGGAAGAACTGTAGGTAAATTGGTTTAAAAGACAAAGAAGCTATGCCGGCTATAATCATGTTATATCATTATTGCTACTTAGAGAAAAATCCTGTCCTTGCTATAGACTCTAGGATTTCCTCTTTTCAGAATACAGGTTTTAGTTACCAGACCCATCATCTTCATCTTTGTAACAAACAATCCCAAAACTTAGTGGCTTAAAACACCATTTATCCTGATTACAAATCTGCAACTTGTGCTGAGCTTGTCAGGGGCAGTTCATCTCTTCTTCATTTGGCACCAATTGACATAGTTCAATGGATAGGAATTAGAACCATATAAAATCTCATTCACTCAAATATCTGGCAGTTGATAACAACTGTTCTCTGGGGCCTTAGCTGGGGTTGACTGCCAGAATCCCTACAACATAAGCTCTCCCTGCAGCTTGGGCTTCCTGACAACAGGGTGGCCGGGTTCCAAGGGGAGGCATCATGAGAGAGACACCCAGAAGCCATATCCCATGTAATGACATAGCTCAGAAGTCAGGTGGTATCATTCCTGCAACATTCTATTCACTGAGGAAGTCAAACAGTCTTCCAATTTCAAGAGGAAAGGAGAAGAAATATACCCCACCTTCTAATGGGGTTTGACAAAGTTCCAGGACCAAAAGTCTTGCTAAGGTCATTTTTTAAAGAAAATATAATGTACTATATTTCTCAGTCTCATTACAAAATTGTCATTAGATGTGTTCAATGCTCAGCCAAAATACAGGGAGAAAGAAATCAGAGAGAGAATGTTTGTTGGGAAATGGTTAGCCGGAAAGTTCAAGTTTTACCCTTGTTTAACTGGATGCGGTCAGGGGTAGCTTCTCACCTTCCTCAACCTGACACGCACACTCCAGAAATGTGCCAGCCAATATCTAGCTCCAGCGGTGGCAGTCCTTCTGCCATCTTTGTTTGCCACCAGATGCACAGAGAGTGCAGGGTACTCTGAGGGAATGGCCATGAATGCCTCTTATGTGCTTTCTGAGTGTCAAAGGAGAGTTCTTCACAATGTGATGAAGATTACTATAGAAAAGTCACCATTTATGTTGTATTAAAATGAATGTGTTATTTTTCCCAAGGCTACAAAATAAAACATCAAGCAAAGGTCGGAGAAAAGAAAGATAAAATATATAAGGCAGGGGGTTATCACAGAGATTAAAACCATGAAAGACAAGGTAGATCACATCTCCCTATTTGAGCAGCTGTCCATCAACTCACACACACTACACAACAGCTCAACATTCTGCACCTCCTTCAGTGTTTTTTCATGTGTGGTCAGCCTGGCATTCTGTGATACTTTAACATGAAACAAGAAAGCTATCTTAGTCATCTTAGAACACCAGTGTTCTCTCTTCTAAATGTATTTCCTTGATAAGTCTTTTTTAAATGTGAAAGAATGTACACCTATTAAAATATTTTATGGAATGCTCACAGAGCTAGAAGAAACATTTGAAGGAGATGACCTTAATAGTCCTTTCATTTTGCCCTGAAATGGTACCAAAAAGGTCGATGATCCAGGATCAGGGTAGGGGCTGCAGGGAGTAGAGAGGAATAAGTTAATTACTGACGACTCAGAGAACAATGAAAGGAACATTTCCAGTGGGAACACGGAGTAACTTTAGCACCGGAGACTAAAGAAGCTAATGCTCCTTTCTTGCTACCGACAGATCCACTTGAGACAAAGCATATTCTGTCTAGTTTTCCCTCCCCATTTCTGCATTTCTTAGTTACTTGCTGAAAAGTGGCAGGCAGACAAATATGTTTTCTTGTCTAAAAAGCTTTTTTAGAAGGACTGGTTCAAAATGATTTTAGCACAAAATCGAAATAAGAGGACGTTCCAAAGTGGCCATGAATACAGGGCCTGGGGGAGCATGGTAATGGTGAGGGTGTCAGCCTCAGCTCCCCCTGTTCCATGGGGTCTGGCTTCCCAGTTCCTCCTGCCTCACTCCACCCTGCCCTGGTTCTCTTGAATTTCAGTCCCATCCAAGTGTTTCCTTGCATTACAGAACACACCCAATGGAATCAAACAGAGTGGTTGCCAAACCCGTGGGTGCCAGCTTTTCCCAGTGCTGGGGGTGCTGGGAAGCCCAGAACAGAAGTGTGAATTAGATGGACTCTCCTTGTTCATTCCCCACATTCCCTCACAGTGGCCTTGTCCCCTCCCAAAACTTGAAGTTCTCATCTTGTGCTGCGTTGCTTAGAACTGTCCACAATGAACGTCACCTACCAAAACTTCACTTCCAAGTCCCATTGGCCTTGTCCCCTCCCAAAACTTGAAGTTCTCATCTTTTGCTGCGTTGCTTAGAACTGTCCACAATGAACGTCATAAGATAGCCCTCTTCCTCTCACCCACCAAAACTTCACTTCCAAGTCCCAGCTCTCAAGTTCTACCCCTGACCTCAACAGCTTATTCTGTTATTTCATGCTGGGACCCATCTATGGTTAAATGATTTCTTGCCACTACTGAACTAAGGACTCCTACACATGATATTTTTATTCATCCCATCAGCCTGAAGTTTGTAGCACTTAGACGGCCATGTGGGTCCAGATCAAATCACTCTGAGCTAACAACTGCCTGGTCTCTAAGAATAAGAGCAATTCTATCAACACTGCACTATATCATAGAAAAATGAATAAGCTCATCTTCCCAAGCACTCTGTCCCCATTACTATTGATTCTGCATTATTACAAATCAAGTAAATTATTGCTCTTTGACACATTTACATCTGTAGTGCAATAACTTGGGCTACTCTGCCAGTATAGAAATTCCATTATTCTTGTATTCAGGTTGACCTGACATCACTGTCTAGGCTACTAATTATCTCTGTCTCTACCGTTCCCCAAGCCACTCCACTCAACACAGCGGGGGCAGAATTTTCCTAATAAAAACCAATTCATGTTATTCCTCTGCTTAAAGCACCACAGGGCTCCTGAGTCATCAGAGTCAAAACAGACTGACAGAGCGCCAATTCATGTTATTCCTCTGCTTAAAGCACCACAGGGGCTCCTGAGTCATCAGAGTCAAAACAAGATCTCTCCTCTCCCACCACACCCAACCATTTTCTTTCTTTTCTTATCCCCTTGCTCACTTCCCTCCAGATAGCTTAGCTTTTTCACCATTTCTGGAACTACTATGCAGGCTCATTCCCTCCTCTAGGCTTTTGCTCCTGCAGTTCCCTCTCCCTGACACTCCCTTCCCCCAGATATCCACAGGGCTCACTTTTCCTCCAGCAGCATTTTGCTCAAATATTGTCTTCTCAGAAAGATACCAGATTGTTCTTTTAAATATGCAACCCCCTTAGGCCCCTTCTCTTGCTCTGTTTATTTCCATAGTGCTCATTTCTTTCTATTTTGTTATAGATTTGGTTTATTTAGTATGTTTATAGCTTGTTTCCTTCCACTAGAATGTAAGACTCATGGAAGCAGGATTTTCTGTTAATTTTCTTCACCAGTACCTCCAGTGCCTATAAAACAGTCCAGCAAATGGTTGGTGTGCAATAGATATTTAAGCTTATTGAATTAACAAAGGTTTTGGTACTTCCTTTTCTCATATCCTAGCTCCAAGTTCCCCCGGAAAAAAAGGAAACCCTTATTATGCTGCAACATTGACATCAGTTTACATGGATTTGGGTCAGCTCTATGGTTAAAAGATGTCTCTCTCCAGCATGTGGTAAGAGATTTGAAGGTACATTATTCTCTCCCAGTAGCCTATGCTCACCTAATATGAACATAGTTTAAGCCCTGAGCTTATCTAACATGGTCACACTATTTCTGGGCACAATGTCTCCTCTCTAAATCCCAGTGCAATTTATGAGTCCTGCAAACTCAATGGATTTGGGTCATGAGAAATTATTTCAAAATAAACATGCCTGGGTGATTCAGTCCCTTAACATCTTGTTCAAATATTTGCTTCATAATATAGTGACATTATGGAATGGTGACAACACAGTCACAGATGTGCAAACAAATGTGAATGTGGGTATATATTGTGGTTATTTGTATTCTTTTGGTATCACAAAAATCTTTCGGTCATATTGTTCATCGGTTGCCTGTTGGGCTTTAATTCAGAAAATCAAAGAGTTTTACACACACTTGCGCTGAGTGGCGTTTAGGATTGTGAAGAAGGCTGAGGAACCGGTATTGGCTGTTCAAAGTCAAGGTTTCCAAGGTGAGCCCCACCATGCATTTCTTTCTAATTGCAGAAGTCAGCTTTTGTATTTAGCTGACTACAAAGACGGCTGTCACGGAATGTTCAAAAGCATTCAGTTCAGAAGTATGCATTGGAGTTACCCATACAGAAGAGACCTACGATTTGCTCTTCGGGCCATTCATACCTTATTCTCCCGCTTAGTCACAGAAATGGATGAAGAGGGCACAAGTCTATACCTGCGTGGACTCATAGGAAAGGAAATCAAAGGGGAACTGAAAGCAGACACTGTCTATATCAGATTCCTTTTAGGCGAGATGCCAACATTTCAATAGAGCCACTCCTTAAATTCCATTAGCCCAGCTCTGAGAATCTCTGCCAGCTCAAAAATTCTATGCCTCACTGATTCTTTCAGACCCCCCGGATATTGACATTAACTAATTTGCTTGGCTGAATTAGGATGAGCTTTCTGATGCTTAAACAGTCACAATTTCATGGTACAAGAAATACAGAGACCAGAGGGATAACCAGGTGAGAACGAGTTTATTCTGTCAGCACTTTATTGAAAAAGAAAAACAAACAAACAAAAACCCAGCAACTTTGTTCGGGTCCAAGCAATTCAAATATCCCCTGAGGCTGCCAACCCTACAACATAGGGGGAGACATGGTCAGAGAAATGGAAAAAAAAGATAACCAAAGGAAGAAATAGGGACCAGAGAAGAGAGTAGGGGCATGCCAAGGGCAAAGAAAATAAAGGGTGATGTTTCACCACCACTCGGGCATTAGTATAATCTACTTCAATTGCTTTATCTAATTAAGTTAAAAGGAAATGTGATATACTGGAAGTATTGGTTTGGAAGTCAGAACACCTACATAATGTAATCAATGAGTTTGTGCAAGTGTCTTCATTTCTCTGATGATTATTCTCCATAACTGTAAAATTAAGGAAGTTGGCTCTGAAGAGTTAAATAATGCTGGTAAGTCACAAGTACCTAGATTTAAATCATGCCATATGTGTGTATACTATGTGTGTGTGTGTGTGTGAGAGAGAGAGAGAGAGAGAGAGAGAGAGAGAGAGAGAGATTTAGGGCAAACTGTTTCTCCCTCTAAGTGTCAGTTTATTCCTATTCAGGACACTAGTTCAAAGTGTAGTTACTTGGCTACAAGGAAAGAAAATACACAAAAGTATTTGTCACCTATTAGGTTCTTGATTAATATCTGTTTGAGGGTTCAGAGAGGACAAAGAGAGTAAAGAGGGTCAAATACCAGGTGACAGAGGAGTCTATACTTTGGGTGGTGAGCACACATAGAGTATACAGACGTCGTATTATAAAGCTGCATACCTAAAATTTATATGATGTTATTTATAAGCCAATGTTACCCCCAATAAATTTAATTTAGAAAATATTTGTTTTAAACAAAGGAAATCTTAAAGATGGTATTACAGAGGAGTCAGGAAAAAAGATTTTTAAAAAGTAGGATATAAGAAAACTCTAAAATGTTATTTTCCTTCCATGTTATCATTATGTGTGATAGTAGGTGATTTTACATATATAAAAAAAACCCTTCTAAATCAAGGTTGGTATGCTGGAAGTGTCAGTCAGCAAGAAATCATGAGCCAAGGGCAGCTTTGAAAAGGCATGGGGAGTGCTTGCTTTGAGAGCCCATATAATAAAATTGGAAGGAAAAGGGATGGGGGAAAAAAGATGGCTATAAATGGCCAGCTCAGTCTAGAGAGGAGCCAGGAGTATAGATTACCAAGCCCAAGGGAGCAGTGCTCTTGATCTCAATCTGGCCAGTCTTCAGGTCCAAGAGATCTGCCCTCAGGGTGCAGGGCAGGGCACAGCTGCACTGGCAGGAGGTTTCAGTGCAAGTAGAAATCTGTGCCATATCGGGGAGGATGGGTGGGTAGCTCTAAGAGAGGTATGAAAAGCAGAGGCCATCCCTGGGGTCCAAGAGCCAGGTCAGGGGTTTAGGAGCCCCAACTGACAGTCAGGGACAGATCTCTAAGGTAACTGGAAGGGGAACTAGATGCTAGTATCACCAGCAGAAGTGGGGCCAAGAGACTGAGCTGTCCATGGAAACAACCAACTTTTTCTGGAGTTCACTGGTCCAGAAGGAAAGGAGCTACAAATGTCCCATCAGCCCAGGCTCTGACTAGTTTAAGGATCAGATGGTTTCAAACCTGCAGGTGGGAGAATTTTAAGGCCCACAGCTATGGAAAATGGCATTGGTCCTAATTGATAACATCTGCAGATGGATCTGGGCACTCCCTTTGCCAGAAGGCAAACACATCCTCAACATTCAGCGACCACGAATATTACCTACAGCCCAGAAGGCAACCTGAGTATCTACAGCAGATGCAGTAAGTCAATGAGCAGGTCGTTCGCCACCACAAAGATCGGATCGAGAGGGAAACCAAAAGAGGAGGGCAACGTAGGAGAAGGCAAGTTCTAGACACCCTCTCACTATACCCCATGAGCACCAGGTATAACCCACACCAACTCCACTTAAATGTCTCCCCTTGTACGTTTTTCACAAAACTGAGGGTAAAGGGAACATTTCAGTCCCAAATCCAGCCCACGGGCCATATTTATTTGGTCTTTCAGGCTAAAATGGAAGCGTAAATGGAGGAATTTTCTCTGCCAATCAGAAAATAATAAGCAATGTGGTACCCAACCTGGCAGGGGCATGCACTTAACCCATCATATTAAGAATTTCATGCATAAGATGGAGATAGTATGTATCTGGGCAGATACAGAAGAGCTAACTGTATCAACCACAGTGCCCTGACAGAGGCCATGAGTGATCTGCTTCTAAATGAGATCAAATATTTCATGAGCACAGTTGGAAAAACCTAGCTGTTTAAAAGCTGGCGGCTTAAAAAATACAAACAATAAAATGTTTGTCTTGAAAAGAATTTTAGAAACGTTATTTAGGACCAAAGCCGGCTTTGGTATGTTGAAACAAACATAGTGTGTGCTTCGTTATGGGGCTCAGGAAGTAACATAAAATATTTTCTACCAAATTCTGCCTCCAGGTAGTTGTAGTGCAATTCATTCAGCAATTTCAGTATAATTTGAAAAGAAAGAGCAGGCAGTCCCTTTAGCAATTAAAGACACATCTCAAAAGGTAAATAAAATGGAGTTAACTCAGCCCAACTCTAAAGATAATCAACCCTGCATGGTGCAGAGAGCAGAAAAAAGTAAAGCGATAAAGGAAACAGACCAAACTAGTCTCCACATGAAGGAGTCCAGGTTTGGTGAGGGTGAAGAATAGCAAAGAGTGTGGAAGGGAAGGCGAAACTCTATCAAGCAGCCAGCTAAATTACAAGCAGGATAAGTGACCGCTTATGGGGAACAAGTTAAGGGAAATCAATAGGTCTACAAACAAATAACACAAGACTCATGAGAATGGTCAAATCTGGTCCAGAAATAAGCCAAGATATTTTATTTTTAAGAGCTTTGAACATAATCAGACCACCTCTAGGCATCACAGAGGGAAGTTCACCCACCGCACTCCAAGATCCTTAGAGGGGATTCTCTCCTATTCCTCTGATGCCCCGGTCACATCTTACGCAGGGTGTGTAAATAAGGCAGAGGAGTGAATTGACTAGATCATGGTTTTGGAAGCAGAGAATTGAGGTTTCAATCTAATTCTGTAAATTTCCAGCTGTGTGACTTTGGGCAAATCCCACCTCTCTTAGGCATTTTCAAAAGGAGTCAAGAACTACTTCATAAGAATGTTCTCTGAATTAAGTGAAGCATAGGTAGAAACAGAAGCTTATGAAATACTTATCTGTATTGTTGAGTATTAGAATCAGTTATGTGCAAGTCAAAATGCTAAGCATTATAAATATAGCATTCAATTAGTAAAACTGTCCTAAGATTGGGGTATGATACCTGCCTTCTCATGTGAGAGCACTGAAGCTGATTCTCCAGTCTCCTTTCTCTCTGCAAATAATGACATTCAAATCAGATCAAGAAAAAAAATGGTTCAGGCATGGAGTCATCCATTGTATATATAATTCCTTTAATTGTCAACAGAGGACCTCAAAACCACTATGAATTATGAGGAAAGAAACTTAATGCCCTGACAGTCTCTCTTAATCCTGGGCCAATTCCTAATATATTATTGGGGTGTGTTTTTTTTTTTATTTGCTTCTTTGCTCATTTGTTTGTTTCTCTCCTAGGAATTTGACTAATTTTTCTCTTTCACTGATACCAACAGTTTTACTAATCACTCACTTCAGTCTGTATCTGAAATAGAAACAGCATACTATTTTTTGCTCCCTATAAAATGATTTCATAGTTTCCTTCAGAAGATCTAAGAGTCCAAGAAAAGAAATAAAAAGTAAATAAATAGCTAGATTCTCAATGTAAGGACAGCACATATCAGATCAAAATATAAATATATCAACCATTACTAATACCCTGGGAAATCATGTTATCTTATTTTCAGAAACCTAGAGCTGTCAACTTTCCTTACAGCTGTTAAGAAGGAATCTTCAATTTTAAGACATTCATCTTTCAGACACTTCCTTGTAAGGACAACTATCATAATATCTGTGGAAGTAGAGAAAACAAAGTTGGACAATATCCTAGAGGAATATCATCAGCTGGCTACCCTAACTGACACCATACAAGTGACAGAAAATGGGGGAATCAACATGGTTCATGACTCAGCTGTGACCCATTCAGAGTTATTCCCATATCAGTTTATTTCTGGCCTGTTTGCTCTGCCTGAAGGATATTCCCTAGCTAGTTATTAAAACACAGCCACCACAGAGGGAAGTGAAGCATCATCATTTATTACTCCAAGGAGACCAGCATCATCCAGTCTCATCAGAGTTATGTGACCTTCCTGCTATTTCAGGGTCCTCAGGCAGAATAAGGTGATCAGAGACAGTGGTCTAGATTTCACACCCACTCAAACACATATGCTTTTGTTGTTGCTTTTTGGTTCTATTTTCTGGGTTTGTAGAATGTGGTCCCTGGGCACAATTCTGAGGAATAACTCCAACAACAACAACAAAACTTAGGAAGACATGTGGGCTAACACCATCGATAATACCTGGGAGGTTTCTAGAACTACAGAACCTTGAGTCCATTCCAGACCTACTGAATCAGAATCTATAAATTGCCAAGATCTCAGGAGGTATGTATATGCCTTAAAGTTGAGAAGTCCAATGCTAGAGGCTCAACCATCAACTTGTCAGCTGAGAATCTTGCTACCAAGTTCAAGTGAGACAAAAGTCGAAAGATGATCTGGGAAATTATGTCAAGTGTGTCTAGTACCATAATTGGTTGGTGGGAAACTAGAGAAAGAAAGGAATCCCCTTGATCCAATTCAGATGGGGCACTATGGCTTTTATTTGCTCTTGGGTAGGAGGCCCTTCTTTTTTTTTCCTTTCTAAATATAGTTTTATTGATTTCAGAGGGAAGGAAGAGGAAGAGAGAGAGAAACATTAATGATGAGACAGAATCATTGATAGGCTGCCTTCTGCAAGCCCTACACTGGGGATCCAGTCCATAACCCGGGCATATGCCCTTGAGTGGAATGGAACCCAGGACTCTTCAGTCCGCAAACTGACTCTCTATCCACTAGGGTGGGAGGCCCTTCTTGGTGGCCACAGTGCAGGGGCACCATCATAGTCAAGGCTGGTGGCTTTTTCTTACACCTGCTTCTGCCTGTGAAAGTGAAGCGACATGCTACTCCTGTTGCCACAGCAGGTCCATACTCCTTCTTTTCCCACTATAGAAATAGCCTTATTTTTGATAACTGGCTCGAGAACAACTCTATTTATTCTGGCTCCCTGCATGAAGGTTTTGTTCATCCAATTGATATTTGGTGTGGAGGTGACTGTGATGCTGGGAAATGTGGAGGAATATTTAGGAGCAGGTATCTTTGGTTTAGTTGCCATGGGTGATTAATGAGGAGTTGGGACTAAGAAACAACTACATGGCCATTCAGGCTGAAATTTAAGATAAAAATTTCATTGAAATAGAAGTGAGGGATTCTGTGATAGACACCACGTATTTACTCCATTAAGCAGTTAAAGCTTCTCTTATGTTCCCCGTGACAGGGCACTGAACCCTGTAACAAACACTAGCTAGGACTCTTTATCCACTGACTTACCATTAAAGTTGAGCAACAGGAGGCTCTGGAAGGGTTTTAGATGAGGCAGAGGAAGGGAGAAGCCATAGAATTTCTCGGAAAGCTTTACACTGAGAAATATCTCTGGCATTGGCTGTAGCTCTTTGTGGCTCGAGTTCATTCATGGAATCCTCCCAACATGTTCCCATCTCACTCAAGGGACTCTTCCCACCATGATTCTAGTAGCACTGGCTTAGCAAGGCCCCTACCATGAGATGCCAACTCTTTTCAGATAGTCCTGCTGTTGGCTTTTGGTAATACCACCTTCTCCCTTAATCCCTCCACCACAGGAGCTGGGGGTAGTATCCTATTATTGCCTCTTCAGCTCTTCTCAAACTTTTTAAACTTTTTTCTCAAATTAAACTCATTCTAATGTACAATTTAGAATGGGTTCCATTTGACCGACCTCACCCTGACTGGTACACTGACCTTATAGTCTATAAGCTTATGCATCAAGGGCTGCTCTTTGGGACATCTGGCCCAGCGGGAAATGTCATTGAAATTAACCTTCAGGCTTAGAATGAGGTTCATAGAATTTTATTGCAAGAAAGAATGTTAAGCATCATCTAAGTCTGTCATTTCACTAATGAAGAGCTTCTCCCCAGAGAGACAGAGGGTGCCATGCCATCTCACAAAATTCTTAAATGGCAAAGTCAAGACAAGTTCTGCCCATGTCCAACGTGCTGCCACTATTTTCATCTTTCTTCTATGGTATGTCTGCTACCTTCATGAAACCATGTGCATGTTTGATAACAAGCTCAACTAGTATGTAGAAGTATATTTCAATGTTATTGACCAAAGTTATCTTAGAGGAAATTAATGGGAAATTTTAGGGTCTGTCTTTAACACACACTAAATTTTTACCAAATTTGTAGAAGCCTATCACATATAGTTGAAATTAACCATGAAGCCTATATTAATAATATGGGAGATATTTATTGTCATATGAATGAAGATGAGAGACTTATAGAAGACATTAAAAGTGGTGACATAAAAAAGAGGATCGGGTCCATAAAGTAGCCTAATAATAATTCTCTGGGAGTGGGGAAGGGACATTACTTTAGAATTATGTATATATAACAAGCAAGAATTAGCAA
Organism: Myotis brandtii; assembly: GCF_000412655.1. Lineage (NCBI taxonomy): Eukaryota > Metazoa > Chordata > Mammalia > Chiroptera > Vespertilionidae > Myotis > Myotis brandtii. Next base: position 1,003,233 of record NW_005371960.1, on the reverse strand, counting down.
AGAAATAATTTATTAACACAATATACTATTTTCAAAAAATAACACAACAATATATATTGTATGAGAGAAAGAGACTTTGCTGCATAAATCTTAAGATGTTAAAGAAAAATCTATATGTATGTTCTTGTAAAAGGCAAATACTCTTTAAATGATGCATAAAAATCATCAAATCAAAGGGCTCAATTTAAGGCAAAATCAACAGATGAGATAAGGAGAAAACAAGATAACATCCTATAAGTACATTTCTGGCATCTACAGCAGTTTTAGACAGATAGTGTAATGTTAGAATTAAGAACAAAGAATCCAGACACAAACTACTTATGCTCAACTATGAGCTCTGCCATTTACTTGTTGTGTATAATTGTTAGGGCAGACCATGCTGCAATAAAACCAAACAGAAACAAACAAAAAACAGCCAAAAACTATACTATGGTTCAAGTACAGAGAAGTTTATTTCTTACTTAAGTTACAGTCTAAGTTGAATATTCCTGATAAGAGATGGTTTGAGAGTGGATTTTGGTATGTATCTGACACTGTGATCTAGGACTAGTTACTTGAATTCTCTGAGCAATATACTATTACCTTGACATACAATCAACTTACTAAAACAAATTTTCACCTAAAAAGTCACGTAAAGAGAGTGGCACAGATAAACCAAAAAGTTTGTAAGGGTGGTGGGTTGACAAATCCTATAAATAAAGCCATGGGTTGAGGAACTGATGCTATGATCAAGAAGCGTCACTCTGTACCTTCTGATGATGAGGGCACTGGGAATGTATGGGCGGCCGAGAAAGAACAGCTGCCACCAGGACAATGAGAAGACAAAGAAATTCTGAATACATCACAATTTTGCCTTGGGAAGTCTTTTCTTATATTGTTTCGTACAACTTCGCTTCTCTGCACCAGAATAAATCACATCAACCAGGTGTGTTATAGTCTAGCTGTCTGGGTGAGGGCAGCCAGGCTTAGACAACCAAGACCTTCTGAGCACTTGATATGTGGCTGTAAATCCAACCCACTCTTGAGATTAAGACTGAGCATCTAACTTCAAAAGATGCAACTTCAAAAAGAAGGTATGCATTTAAATTTTTTTTCATATATCTATTCTGGCTTAAAATTTTATTCTTTACCCAAAAGTAATTTCATTTCTAAAAGTTTGAAGAATCTATTTGGTTATGTAGCTGGATATCTGTTTTGTAAGCATTGATCACTTTAATAGGAAAGTCCTGAAGGTGGAACAAAGATCACTAGTTAGGATTTATTTTACTTTTTGTAAAAGGTTCTAGCCCCTCAGTCCCAGAAATTGGCTCATCAGCTCATTCTCCTAAGTCATATTTTATTTACTTCAGAAGCAATACATATTTTGTGTCACCTAATCTATTTAGCAGAGTTAGGTTGTTTTATTACCCAAGACCACTTTCTTCTGTGATATATGCTCACTCACAAAATTTGAAGGACTCCTCTTGTCATTTCATATTTCTTATGAAATATTTTTTCAATCATAATACATGTATTAAAATAAAATACACCTTACATGTTCACTTTTAAAAGAATTATTATTTCTATCTCAATGATGAAAAATATAAATATGATAATATAGGCTTCTTGACTTTTATTTATAAAAACATCTCCAAGATTATGATCTCAGTTTTATTGCATACCTTGTAATAAGTATTACACAGCTGAAGAAACTGAGGCTGTAGTTGGTACATGATCAAAGATTATTTAGCAATTAGGTCATAAACTATGTTTCTCTTACTTCTCTCTACCTTTTAGAATCTTGGACTCTTGGGTCCAAGGCTCTGGTCGTCTTCTGCAGTGACTTACAAACACTACTCCGATGAAAAATATAAATATGATAATATAGGCTTCTTGACTTTTATTTATAAAAACATCTCCAAGATTATGATCTCAGTTTTATTGCATACCTTGTAATAAGTATTACACAGCTGAAGAAACTGAGGCTGTAGTTGGTACATGATCCAAGATTATTTAGCAATTAGGTCATAAACTATGTTTCCCTTACTTCTCTCTACCTTTTAGAAGCTTGGACTCTTGGGGCCAAGGCTCTGGTGATCTTCTCCAGTGGGTTACAAACACTACTCTATGAAGAAGTGTGTGTGAATGGATGATGGAATTAGTTGGATCTGAGAAGTTGTTATCTTACAGACAGACAGGTCATTGGAAGATACTTAGAATTTAATTGCAGGTCCTTTTAATTTCCACAAAAGAGCTGTGGCCATTCATAGAAGAAGAATATGAAAAATAATATAGCATTCAATTGATTAAGAAATCATTTGTTAAAGGAAGTTATATGCAACTTCTCTGAGGTGTTGTAGACTCAAATCAGAGAAAATTAGAAACCAACTGAATTTGAAGAGTTTAGACCAAGAATTGCTGTCATAGAACAATTAGAAGCAAGACTCCATATTCTCAAAGTGATTCAAGATGAATCAGTTCTGCCCAGCATCTCAAGGAAAAAAAAAAAAAAAAAAAAATGGGGTCAATGAGCTGTACCAGCTCCTGTGGGATAGGAAAGCTACCCTATCTGAAATAGTAAAGCTTTTTCCTTCAATGTCTTTTAACCCTGGCAAAAGAATTAGGTATATAGATAATCAAATGTACTTTGTTTTTAGCAAAAATCAAAGGATGAAAGAATTTAAACATATTTTTAAAGGTTTAAATTAATTTAATAGACTAAATCTAAAATGAGCCTGATTATTTAAATAAGTTGAGTCATTTTCACTTGAATTGATTGAAAACTATCACCCCCCATAGTGATTTTTAAAGTTTGCAAGATTTATAAATACTATAATCACATTTGTACATTAAATTTAAAGGTTTAAGGAAAATCATGTTTTAAACTATTACTTTAAAATTGAAAATTTAAAGCTATTATTTTTTAAACTATTTCTTTATAAACTGAAGCCATTCACCCACCATCCATCAGCTCTGAAATACACACACACACACACACACACACACACACACACACATACAACAACAAAACAACTCCCAGGATACAACATCCCTGTCAGGAAAATACCTTCCCCCAGTCCAGTGTCTAAAGGAGACAATAGTAGCCAGTCCAGTCTCCCTGCCTTTTTGTTCTCTTTTGTCAAGGAGAAAGGGGACAAAGCATTTGAGCCTTGACTTCTCTGAGTTCAAAGATAGTGCTGAATAGATCAATATTCAGGGGGAGATCAAAGAGGTTGGATATTTTCACTGTGAGAGACTAAATGTACCAGGCAATTAAGGAGATATGATTTTATTCAAGCTTTTGCATTAGGGAAAAAAACGTTCACTAATGAGAAATATCTCAAAGGAGAGAGAGAAAACAAGGGACTCCTGGAGTCTGGGAGGGATGGAGTGGGTCTTGTCTTGAAATATACCAGGGCAGGGTAGTCTTTGGGGTTAGCCTAGCAATTTTTCAGAACAGATCGAGGGGTCAGAGGTGGTGTTATTTTCCAACTATCCTTGCTTTACAAAAAGCACAGGACTCAAATAAAATGCAATATTATCATTAATATACTTAGATGAAACTAGATTTTCAACAATGGTTGTGACTAAAAAAATCAGTGTTCTAGAAAAAGCTGAACATTTGGTTTTGCTTTTCTTCCTTCTTCCCTTCCGTTCACTTTCTTTACTATGAAATGTGTCAATTTGAAATACTCTTAGTAAAAAAGCACATACAAAACAAAATGTTATATAAAATTGACTGCTTTCTGAAAGGGCGAGGGCTAGGCCCTCCATCTTGCCCCAGGGTAAGTGCTACGCCCTCCATCTTACCTTGGCCATGTCCTGGGAGCCCAAGCCTCTGCTAGCCACACCCAGGACTTCTTTAAACTAACCAATGACAATCAAGGGAAGTCGCCATAGATATGACCACATCCTGTGTAACAAGACACCGACTTGCGCCTGGCCAATCGGCAGGGCCCACAGTCCTTTCTCCTCCCCTTACTCCAACCCCCTATAAAACCCCTCTCCACACAGAGTTCTCTCTCTCTGCTTCCTGCGGCTGCGTCGGCGAGATGGGGGAGCCGAGCTAGCTCGAATAGACTCTTATGCTTTTGCATCGGACCTGGCTGGCTCCCTGGTGTGGTTTCTTGGGGATCCTGAAACTTTCAAAATTAATAATGTATCACCTGTCTTGAAAAATATTATATTTTATTCGGAGATGATACATACAAAACAAAATGTTATATAAAATTGACTGCTTTCAAAATTAATAATGTATCACATGTCTTGAAAAATATTATATTTTATTCTGAGGTGATGTCCTCTCTACTTTTTTTCTTATTAAAACTTCCTGTTATTTAGAAAATGATGGTGATATAGGTCCATTTTTATATATGTCATTCTTTTTAAAATAAAAAAAATTAATAACCACATATTTGTACTCCTAATTTTTGTTAATCAATTTAGTCATTAAAATCCAAAAGCACAGGAGATATTTTTCGGTAAAGTAATGCAGTTGGAGTCCAAGATCCTTTCTACAGTGCTCTTTTACCATGCAAATATTCTAGGAGAATTAACATGTTTCACTAACACTTAAAGTTTTCTTATCAGCTCCCAACTGGATGACCTAGGGCATTTAAAGATTAGAATGTTTTGGAGGATAAAGGGAGAAAGAGAAAAAGGTCACCTTAAGAGGAAGCAGAAGAATACTCACAATACATTATAATTTTACCAAAATCCACATTTAGGTGCTGCTTAGTAGTTCAATTTGGCTTTTTAGTAGTTCAACATTTTTAATCTTCTGTTTCTACCTGCACAAAAAACCAACAATATGCTTATTCGAACTTATTAGCCTCTATTCTAACTACTGGAAATTAGAGTTACAGAGGTGAAAGTTGAAGGATCCAGTCCAGGAAAATCAGTTAAGACAGAAAAGTCAGAGCAGGGATTCAGTTATCAACAGTGTGGACCAAATCAGAGGGAGCCAGAATTCGGTATAAGGTAGACCTACTTGGGGAATGGGCAGGCAAGCAAGATGAATCCCATCTACAGCCATGGCTAAGGACAAATAGTCAATGTTAAGTATATTCATGGTGAGCAATAAGTGTAAGTACAGGTCAGAAGTCAGTGTTAAGTAAATGAAACACAAAAGAAATGCTTTGGGAAACATAGTCAGGATGCCACCTCCTAGTGAACTGCTCAGAAGAAGACAGACTTTATGAAGATCTAGAGAAGAAAACCAAGAAATGTACTCCAGTAAAATGGAATGAAAAAGAAATCCAGTTAACTGTAGCACATGGTCTGGCAACCAGTCAGAATAAGTCCAGTAAAGTAGCTGGCTTCATTCAGAACCTACATTTTTCTCATTGGGAGCTGAACTATTTCTGTAACCCAGAGTGGGCTAGGGCATTAAGAAAAGGTGACTCAAGTTATAGAGAACAGAGGAGATTATACCAGAAATGAACAATGGTTTCAAAATTGAAACCACATTGCAGTTCGTTTGGGCACCTAGAACAAAGATTAAAGACAATGACTGGGGAAAGCTTTGAGGACCATTAATCCAAGATAAAAGATTTCTGTATTTTACCCAATTTATAAATTCTTTATATATTTCCTATTCACAAAAAGAATTGACATCAAAATATAGGAACTCCAAGACCAGGGTAGAGAAGAATGAGGAAGCATCTTAATGGCATGGGGAGATATTATATATTACAAGAATTCCACAATATCTTCTAGGCCCTGAGCTATTCTAGGAGGGGAAAAAATGCAATAGGAAAAAAAAATGTATTTAGGAAATATCCTAATGTGCTGATTGCATTGACTAGATGGCCACACTAGATCAAAATATATTTTTTTCCACTGGGAGCCAAGATGTTTCTATAAAAACTTTTCTATAAAGATATTCAAGAAAACAATAGAGTTGGCTATGATTAAGCATACATACTTTCCCCCAGAAAATACCCCTTAAAGTAGTCCCTTCCAGTATTAAAGATTTCCTCTTAGCTTAACCCCTGAAAGATAATATACCTTTGAGTTGATTGAACTGAGAAGGCCTCAAAAGCTCTATCTAGCCTCCTAAAATAAATATCATCTTCATTGAAGTTATAACTTAAACATACAAAATTTGTCTTTTAGTGTATTTCAACATGATATGCTACATTGCAGTAAAACATAAGAAAAATTGCATTAAGAATTACCTTGTGCTCCCCCCAAAAGTCCAAATTATTTGATTTTCTTGATATTGTAGAAGAAAAATTGATAGAAGAAAGAATAAAGGCAAAATAAAATTTATTGACTATCTGCTCTGTAATAGGCAGGATGTTAAGTCACTTCTACTTATCTTAATGTATTCCTCATATCTCATTTATACTTCATTTATTCCTAGATGAACTATCTCATTTATTCCTCATTAGCCATTTCTACATGCATCATCTCATGTATTTCTCATAACTGCCTGGGGGTCAGATGTTTTATTCAAATTTTATAGCAATAAAAACGGAGGCTCAGATATATTAAATAACAAGTGAAAAAATCAGAGTTGATGACTACCAGAGAGAAAATGTTAACCTAGACTAGCTGGACCTCAAAATCTGTGCTCCTCTAATATTTGGCTATATTTTAGAAATCAACTCTCCAAAGCAGGCATTTGTACATTATGACTAACGTGAACATGAGGTAATATTCTGTATCACGCTAGTAGTTAATGTTAGGAAAATACTATAACCAAAATAAACTTAATTTTTGATGCTTTCCCAATTCATTTCTTTCTTACTTCTACCAGTTCAAATAATTCCCCTTCCACAAAGTATTTCCTGAATTTTGCTGCCTGCCTCTACCCATGCCTCTCCTCTACATTATACACACCTCTGTTTGAAGACCAGTATATCGGTTAAGTTAAGATTAGGTTTGGCTGCATAAGTCCAAATGGTATGCTTAAATAAGACAAGAGTTTATGTAAGTCTCATTTGAAAGTTCAGAGGTAGGCTTTCAGGAGCCCACCCATGTCCCAAACTTTTTCTATAGTTCTTTTCTACCATCCCTAGTATGTACTAAGGTATTTTAGAGCAAAGTGGCAAATTTGAGTCTGAGCTTACTAGCACTCCATATAAAGCAAAAGCATATTTAAATCCTTAGTGTACAGTTCTCAGAAGAATTTTAAAATCATAATTAACAATAAGTAATAATAATAAATATTTCTCTAAGGAAAAAACAACGTATTTGACTGTGAGACCTGAGGAAACCTCTCCCTCAGGAGACCTAAGAGGACAACCTTACGGGGAAAATCCTATAAAATAAAAGACTAATATGCAAATGGACTGAATGACAGGTCGCTATGATGCGCACTGACCACCAGGGGGCAGACACTCAACACAGGAGCTGCCCCCTGGTGGTCGGTGTGCTCCCACGGGGGGGAGGGGGGGGGTGCCGCTCAGCCAGAAGCCAGGCTCATGGCTAGCAAGCACAGTGGTGGTGGCAGGAGCCTCTCCTGCCTCCGCAGCAGCGCTAAGGATGTCTGACTGACAGCTTAGGCCCGTTCCCCACAGGGAGCGGGCCTAAGCCATCAGTTGGACATCCCCTGAGGGCTCCCAGACTGTGAGAGGGTGCCGGCTGGGCTGAAGGACCCACCCGAGTACATGAATTTCGTGCACCAGGCCTTTAGTGTGACTATAATAAATTAGGTGCTCAACCACATTCCTGCAGTACATTTAGAACAGACTTCCAGAGGTCTGTTCCTGGGAAGTCCCTCAATGAAGGACAATGGCTTTCACCAAACTACATCTCAATGAAAGCCAAAACACTGTGCTCTAAAATCATGATGCTTTAAAGTGCTAAATTAAACCAAGACTGAAAAGTAAAGGAGCTGGAGTAGCAACTGTTTTCTCCTCAAAGCTTTTTTAACATCTTAATTCTTGAGGTACACTATGATTCAGGAAACCTAGTTTGGAAAGCACCATTCTAAAGCTGTGTGTATATATATTTGACAATCATTTTCTAGACAATCTTTAGGACAATTTTCTCACAACCTTCAGATAAATATCCAGTAGCAAACTCTGAGGTTGTACTCTACATGTGGATTACCATATTCTGTATTATTAATTTAGTCTGAATACTTTTGCTTGACAGGGTGCTAAAATAGGATAATGTTGGTTCTTCTGACCAGTTGAAGGTGTCACCAGGGCTTCAGCCTACATAAATGATCACCCCCACTTCCCTGTAATAATTACTAAAATTTAATATGATGAAACAGGAGTGCCATCTTCCAGAATAAAAGACATCCCAAAGAAGTATGTTTTAAAAAAGAGTCATATAGTCCCTATGGCTAAAGGAAGAAAGCTTCATAAATGTACTAATCTATCTCAGAAGTTGGTTATTTTTGTTTGTTAAGATTAAAATTAACAGGATCTTAAGGCACTTCTTGGTAACAGAGCAATGTCCAGCAGCTGAACAAACAGGTTTGCTAGTGAAAGAACTCAAAGATCCCAAGCTTCCCAGAGCTCCACTCACGTTTCCACAGTCAGGCAGCAAGTGACAAGCACTACTCATCAAAACAACAACAAAAGAACACTCACTTCATTCACTTTTATGTCCTTATGACAGGTGAAGTGACTGTGACATAGATATTATGAATGAGGTGGAAACAGTTCACGGTCTAGTCACTGAAAAATCAATGAGGTGAGAGCAGATAGGTTAGTACTTCCCATGTTTAACCTGCTCTTCCTAGACACAAAATTAAACATTTAGCCGCATGATCCTATTCCTCCTGCCACAGCCCTCACCACCCCTTCAGTTCTCACTGCTTCCTAAGATACTGGTTCAAAACTGAGCAAACAGTAGCTTTTCCTTCCATACCATCTAAACTCTCCCACGTATTTTCTAGTCATGTCACATGGACAGAACTGGCCTTAGGCAAATAGCACCACCAACATTTTCTGAAAAAATCCATTTTAAGATTGCAAAAATAATTTGGAGTGATTCACAATAATCATGATTGATCTTAGTAATTGATGCCCTGAGCTGATACTTTCAGGAACCCGAAGAAAGTGGATGACTTATTGAAATGATATGCAATTCTAAAAAAACATTGGTTTCTACTCCACACAGCAAACTAGTCATTTAAGAGTACTAGTTAGGAGTAAATTAGTTGACAAATCGACCAGTTCTCATCAAATAATTCTTGGGAGTTTGCCAAAATTATCAAAGTATCTTTACCTGTATGCATTATATGAGCATTGCCAGTTACTTAAGGAGATTATTTAGGGGGATTTGCAAACATAGTTTATTATCCTCATTTCCTCCCTTAGTACCTAACTTCTGCATACTGTTTTAGGGCATCAATTGTTCCTGTACTTTGAGGTCTCCTCCATCATTAGCCCATTGTGACCTGATTCTCTTTGTTCCCCTAATAATTCATAAATTATGGCCATCTTCAGAAGCCCTCACTCAGAAAAATGACCACTACTTTTCAGTAGTGTTCCTAACCATCTTATTGTTTATCTCCTTAAGTTTAAAAATAATCATAATGGAAGTTACAAGTTTGAATTGGCCCTTCTCAGAATTTGTTGTTGCTGGTTCTTATTTAGAAGTATTAGTTATGAGAAGAACAACATAAATGTAAATTGTTGTTTCAGAGGGGTGGCCAGAGGACATTCCTTCTCATAAAGCCTGAATTATGCCAGGTACCCACTAATTTAAACTATAACCATTTTTATGTAATTAAAATGTTCATGGGGTATAGACATAGGAATCAATCATATGGTCTAACTTTTTTGCTCATCAGAAAAAAACAATAATAAAGAAAAGCCTTCAGCATTTCACATGTCAGGTATTTTCAAAGTTATGAATGTAAAACAATAATTTCCCTTTGGGGCAAGATTATGCTTTGCTATTGTGGTAATAACAAAAGCAGTGATGAATATCAGAATGAGAAAAAGCTTTCCTAATGGCTCAAGAATAGTTTTCCACAATTTCTGTCTTGCTAAGAGGAGCATAGCATATGAGAAATATATTCAAGTGGAACCTAATCATCTATCAGAACCAAGATAAAATATTGAAGATGGGTAGAGAAAAATAATTCAGACTTATTGAAGGAAGGTGATCCAAGGTTGGAACTGACGACATGAGGGCACTGAGGGGAGATGTAAAACAGTCTTCCTGAAGTAAAAGCTTCAGAAAAGCTCTCTGTAATTGTTCACAGGGCTCCTCTCATCATGCCCAGATGTCCTTCATTCAAGTTTCTCTAAGCAATATTGAACCGTGGGCTGAATGCTGGGAGGGGTCGGTTCCTATAGGAAGCCATATATTCTAAAGGTGATGATGAAAAATAAAGGCAGGAGTACAACTGTGTCAGGTACAAATGGAAGGGCAAGACATCAGCTGACAGACGTAAGACCATTGAGAAGTGTCTTTCTTATCTCTAAAATTATCTTTACTGGGAACCCAGGAACACTTCTAGGAAAAGCCCAGACATATAACTTTCCCTTTTTCTCCTGGAGCCTTGACCTTGAAATAGTATACAGGATGGCCCCTGGGAACAGTGGATTCACACCGCCTAAAGCAATCATGTTGGGGAGATATTCTGCCCTTAACAGATATCTGAAAGCTCATCTTCCTCCTTCTCTAAATTGTCTGTGTACAATTTGGGGCTAGAGAGGTTCATTCTAGTCATTTTTTCCTGTAACAACTAAGCTACATCCTGTGAGTACAGAGGACCGAGGAATTCCTTGGTCCCTTGGTCCCTTTATTTTTTTTATTTTTTTTTTTAGTGGAAGCCTGAGACCTTGTTTATTAGCTTATATTTATAAGCTCTGCTCCAAAAGCTGGTTTCTTTCAGGTACTCGGCAGACTGCTTTCCTTTCATCTGTACTTTTTTGAGTCATTTCAAAAGCAGCAGAATAACAAGTCAAAGGCAGTAGGAAAGAGGTTCCTATTCCACTAGCGGGAGATATCTTCATGTTTCCTGGGAGGCAACCTGGATGGTCCCGTGTGAATACTACGACAAAAGAAAGAGCAGACCATTTCTTGTCACACTCTCAGCCTCACAACAAATTCATCACAGATGTAAGTAAATCTAGTCATCCAATCTCAAGTGATGCAGATTCTTCTCCTCCTGTTAGTTATGAAAGTCTGACATGGCTTTTTCTCAAGTTAGTTGACCCAGCAGAGCCCAGGTCCAGTCTCACATGGAAGCCATGGAAAATTTAGAAGAAATGAGCCTGCAACTAGTAATTCACTTGACCCTCTATGGTTATATTTCAAGGATACATAGGAAGACTATGACAGTGAGGTTATCCATACAGTGTCCTGTGATAGGTCTGATTTTGATGCTTAGAAAGACAGTCACATTGTAGGAGATACAGAAAAATTGAAGACAACTGATCACCCAAGTTCTTGCATATTTACAAAGATTACTTGGGAAAAAAACTGGCAATAAATGTGAAATGTACCATAAGAAAACTATGTCTAATGAAATTGTTTATTGCTTGCCTTAGGAGAAATGTCCAAGATAAGATATTTTTCCAAATGGAAAATGCAATAGTGGTGGTGACATTATTTGCAAATCATTGTAATGTAATTCTATAGGCATATTACTGCACTCAAAAGCAATTTCCTGAATGTACCCAGAAGTAGATTAAAATACAACAAGACACAGTGCCAGGGCTGACCAGCAGCCCCTGAATGACAGATGAACAGATTACTCTGACACAGTTTCACTGTGGGGGAGAGGGCTAAGGGATGGCCCGGCTGAAGGAGCCAGACAGCCTCCACTGCCTGCCTTGTTAGGCTTTTATTGGAATTTTTATCTTTAGATACAATCAGTAGGGTGAGTAATCTTGGGAGGACACATGTGTTTACATTGTCCTCTAGGCAAGGGCATCCAGGGATTAAGCATAAGGATTCCAGTAAACACCCAGGGGTCTGCATATGCACAGGCTTGTTTGGAAAGGTCAAGGAATAATCAGGGGCACCATCTTTGACACTCCCCTAAGTCTCTCCAAAGTCGGAATTGTGATAAACAGGGCAGGTGGCCTTCCACACATTTCCCTTTTATCAGAATGTCCTCCTTACAACTTTCCAACCAAGTTTCTTGTGCTCCCCAACAGCACACAACTGCAATCACAGAGTTAAAAAGCTAAATACATCATGGCCGGTATTGCTCAGTGGTTAGAGTGCCGGCCCATGAACCTGAAGGGTCATGGGTTCGATTCCTGGTCAAGGGCACTTATCTTGGTTACAAGCTCAATCCCTGGCTGTGGTCAGGGTTCATATGGGAGGCAACAAATCGATGTGTCTCTCTCATATTGATGTTTCTCTCTCTCTCTCTCCCTCTCCCCCCTCTTCCCTCTCTTTCACTCACTCTGAAAATCAATGGGAAAAAAACTAGTCATTTAAGAGTACTAGTTAGGAGTAAATTAGTTGACAAATCGACCAGTTCTCATCAAATAATTCTTGGGAGTTTGCCAAAATTATCAAAGTATCTTTACCTGTATGCATTATATGAGCATTGCCAGTTACTTAAGGAGATTATTTAGGGGGATTTGCAAACATAGTTTATTATCCTCATTTCCTCCCTTAGTACCTAACTTCTGCATACTGTTTTAGGGCATCAATTGTTCCTGTACTTTGAGGTCTCCTCCATCATTAGCCCATTGTGACCTGATTCTCTTTGTTCCCCTAATAATTCATAAATTATGGCCATCTTCAGAAGCCCTCACTCAGAAAAATGACCACTACTTTTCAGTAGTGTTCCTAACCATCTTATTGTTTATCTCCTTAAGTTTAAAAATAATCATAATGGAAGTTACAAGTTTGAATTGGCCCTTCTCAGAATTTGTTGTTGCTGGTTCTTATTTAGAAGTATTAGTTATGAGAAGAACAACATAAATGTAAATTGTTGTTTCAGAGGGGTGGCCAGAGGACATTCCTTCTCATAAAGCCTGAATTATGCCAGGTACCCACTAATTTAAACTATAACCATTTTTATGTAATTAAAATGTTCATGGGGTATAGACATAGGAATCAATCATATGGTCTAACTTTTTTGCTCATCAGAAAAAAACAATAATAAAGAAAAGCCTTCAGCATTTCACATGTCAGGTATTTTCAAAGTTATGAATGTAAAACAATAATTTCCCTTTGGGGCAAGATTATGCTTTGCTATTGTGGTAATAACAAAAGCAGTGATGAATATCAGAATGAGAAAAAGCTTTCCTAATGGCTCAAGAATAGTTTTCCACAATTTCTGTCTTGCTAAGAGGAGCATAGCATATGAGAAATATATTCAAGTGGAACCTAATCATCTATCAGAACCAAGATAAAATATTGAAGATGGGTAGAGAAAAATAATTCAGACTTATTGAAGGAAGGTGATCCAAGGTTGGAACTGACGACATGAGGGCACTGAGGGGAGATGTAAAACAGTCTTCCTGAAGTAAAAGCTTCAGAAAAGCTCTCTGTAATTGTTCACAGGGCTCCTCTCATCATGCCCAGATGTCCTTCATTCAAGTTTCTCTAAGCAATATTGAACCGTGGGCTGAATGCTGGGAGGGGTCGGTTCCTATAGGAAGCCATATATTCTAAAGGTGATGATGAAAAATAAAGGCAGGAGTACAACTGTGTCAGGTACAAATGGAAGGGCAAGACATCAGCTGACAGACGTAAGACCATTGAGAAGTGTCTTTCTTATCTCTAAAATTATCTTTACTGGGAACCCAGGAACACTTCTAGGAAAAGCCCAGACATATAACTTTCCCTTTTTCTCCTGGAGCCTTGACCTTGAAATAGTATACAGGATGGCCCCTGGGAACAGTGGATTCACACCGCCTAAAGCAATCATGTTGGGGAGATATTCTGCCCTTAACAGATATCTGAAAGCTCATCTTCCTCCTTCTCTAAATTGTCTGTGTACAATTTGGGGCTAGAGAGGTTCATTCTAGTCATTTTTTCCTGTAACAACTAAGCTACATCCTGTGAGTACAGAGGACCGAGGAATTCCTTGGTCCCTTGGTCCCTTTATTTTTTTTATTTTTTTTTTTAGTGGAAGCCTGAGACCTTGTTTATTAGCTTATATTTATAAGCTCTGCTCAAAAAGCTGGTTTCTTTCAGGTACTCGGCAGATTGCTTTCCTTTCATCTGTACTTTTTTGAATCATTTCAAAAGCAGCAGAATAACAAGTCAAAGGCAGTAGGAAAGAGGTTCCTATTCCACTAGCGGGAGATATCTTCATGTTTCCTGGGAGGCAACCTGGATGGTTTCGTGTGAATACTACGACAAAAGAAAGAGCAGACCATTTCTTGTCACACTCTCAGCCTCACAACAAATTCATCACAGATGTAAGTAAATCTAGTCATCCAATCTCAAGTGATGCAGATTCTTCTCCTCCTGTTAGTTATGAAAGTCTGACATGGCTTTTTCTCAAGTTAGTTGACCCAGCAGAGCCCAGGTCCAGTCTCACATGGAAGCCATGGAAAATTTAGAAGAAATGAGCCTGCAACTAGTAATTCACTTGACCCTCTATGGTTATATTTCAAGGATACATAGGAAGACTATGACAGTGAGGTTATCCATACAGTGTCCTGTGATAGGTCTGATTTTGATGCTTAGAAAGACAGTCACATTGTAGGAGATACAGAAAAATTGAAGACAACTGATCACCCAAGTTCTTGCATATTTACAAAGATTACTTGGGAAAAAAACTGGCAATAAATGTGAAATGTACCATAAGAAAACTATGTCTAATGAAATTGTTTATTGCTTGCCTTAGGAGAAATGTCCAAGATAAGATATTTTTCCAAATGGAAAATGCAATAGTGGTGGTGACATTATTTGCAAATCATTGTAATGTAATTCTATAGGCATATTACTGCACTCAAAAGCAATTTCCTGAATGTACCCAGAAGTAGATTAAAATACAACAAGACACAGTGCCAGGGCTGACCAGCAGTCCCTGAATGACGGATGAACAGATTACTCTGACACAGTTTCACTGTGGGGGAAAGGGCTAAGGGATGGCCCGGCTGAAGGAGCCAGACAGCCTCCACTGCCTGCCTTGTTAGGCTTTTATTGGAATTTTTATCTTTAGATACAATCAGTAGGGTGAGTAATCTTGGGAGGACACATGTGTTTACATTGTCCTCTAGGCAAGGGCATCCAGGGATTAAGCATAAGGATTCCAGTAAACACCCAGGGGTCTGCATATGCACAGGCTTGTTTGGAAAGGTCAAGGAATAATCAGGGGCGCCATCTTTGACACTCCCCTAAGTCTCTCTAAAGTCAGAATTGCGATAAACAGGGCAGGTGGCCTTCCACACATTTCCCTTTTATCAGAATGTCCTCCTTACAACTTTCCAACCACTGAGCAAACAGTAGCTTTTCCTTCCATACCATCTAAACTCTCCCACGTATTTTCTAGTCATGTCACATGGACAGAACTGGCCTTAAGCAAATAGCACCACCAACATTTTCTGAAAAAATCCATTTTAAGATTGCAAAAATAATTTGGAGTGATTCACAATAATCATGATTGATCTTAGTAATTGATGCCCTGAGCTGATACTTTCAGGAACCCGAAGAAAGTGGATGACTTATTGAAATGATATGCAATTCTAAAAAAACATTGGTTTCTACTCCACACAGCAAACTAGTCATTTAAGAGTACTAGTTAGGAGTAAATTAGTTGACAAATCGACCAGTTCTCATCAAATAATTCTTGGGAGTTTGCCAAAATTATCAAAGTATCTTTACCTGTATGCATTATATGAGCATTGCCAGTTACTTAAGGAGATTATTTAGGGGGATTTGCAAACATAGTTTATTATCCTCATTTCCTCCCTTAGTACCTAACTTCTGCATACTGTTTTAGGGCATCAATTGTTCCTGTACTTTGAGGTCTCCTCCATCATTAGCCCATTGTGACCTGATTCTCTTTGTTCCCCTAATAATTCATAAATTATGGCCATCTTCAGAAGCCCTCACTCAGAAAAATGACCACTACTTTTCAGTAGTGTTCCTAACCATCTTATTGTTTATCTCCTTAAGTTTAAAAATAATCATAATGGAAGTTACAAGTTTGAATTGGCCCTTCTCAGAATTTGTTGTTGCTGGTTCTTATTTAGAAGTATTAGTTATGAGAAGAACAACATAAATGTAAATTGTTGTTTCAGAGGGGTGGCCAGAGGACATTCCTTCTCATAAAGCCTGAATTATGCCAGGTACCCACTAATTTAAACTATAACCATTTTTATGTAATTAAAATGTTCATGGGGTATAGACATAGGAATCAATCATATGGTCTAACTTTTTTGCTCATCAGAAAAAAACAATAATAAAGAAAAGCCTTCAGCATTTCACATGTCAGGTATTTTCAAAGTTATGAATGTAAAACAATAATTTCCCTTTGGGGCAAGATTATGCTTTGCTATTGTGGTAATAACAAAAGCAGTGATGAATATCAGAATGAGAAAAAGCTTTCCTAATGGCTCAAGAATAGTTTTCCACAATTTCTGTCTTGCTAAGAGGAGCATAGCATATGAGAAATATATTCAAGTGGAACCTAATCATCTATCAGAACCAAGATAAAATATTGAAGATGGGTAGAGAAAAATAATTCAGACTTATTGAAGGAAGGTGATCCAAGGTTGGAACTGACGACATGAGGGCACTGAGGGGAGATGTAAAACAGTCTTCCTGAAGTAAAAGCTTCAGAAAAGCTCTCTGTAATTGTTCACAGGGCTCCTCTCATCATGCCCAGATGTCCTTCATTCAAGTTTCTCTAAGCAATATTGAACCGTGGGCTGAATGCTGGGAGGGGTCGGTTCCTATAGGAAGCCATATATTCTAAAGGTGATGATGAAAAATAAAGGCAGGAGTACAACTGTGTCAGGTACAAATGGAAGGGCAAGACATCAGCTGACAGACGTAAGACCATTGAGAAGTGTCTTTCTTATCTCTAAAATTATCTTTACTGGGAACCCAGGAACACTTCTAGGAAAAGCCCAGACATATAACTTTCCCTTTTTCTCCTGGAGCCTTGACCTTGAAATAGTATACAGGATGGCCCCTGGGAACAGTGGATTCACACCGCCTAAAGCAATCATGTTGGGGAGATATTCTGCCCTTAACAGATATCTGAAAGCTCATCTTCCTCCTTCTCTAAATTGTCTGTGTACAATTTGGGGCTAGAGAGGTTCATTCTAGTCATTTTTTCCTGTAACAACTAAGCTACATCCTGTGAGTACAGAGGACCGAGGAATTCCTTGGTCCCTTGGTCCCTTTATTTTTTTTATTTTTTTTTTTAGTGGAAGCCTGAGACCTTGTTTATTAGCTTATATTTATAAGCTCTGCTCAAAAAGCTGGTTTCTTTCAGGTACTCGGCAGATTGCTTTCCTTTCATCTGTACTTTTTTGAATCATTTCAAAAGCAGCAGAATAACAAGTCAAAGGCAGTAGGAAAGAGGTTCCTATTCCACTAGCGGGAGATATCTTCATGTTTCCTGGGAGGCAACCTGGATGGTTTCGTGTGAATACTACGACAAAAGAAAGAGCAGACCATTTCTTGTCACACTCTCAGCCTCACAACAAATTCATCACAGATGTAAGTAAATCTAGTCATCCAATCTCAAGTGATGCAGATTCTTCTCCTCCTGTTAGTTATGAAAGTCTGACATGGCTTTTTCTCAAGTTAGTTGACCCAGCAGAGCCCAGGTCCAGTCTCACATGGAAGCCATGGAAAATTTAGAAGAAATGAGCCTGCAACTAGTAATTCACTTGACCCTCTATGGTTATATTTCAAGGATACATAGGAAGACTATGACAGTGAGGTTATCCATACAGTGTCCTGTGATAGGTCTGATTTTGATGCTTAGAAAGACAGTCACATTGTAGGAGATACAGAAAAATTGAAGACAACTGATCACCCAAGTTCTTGCATATTTACAAAGATTACTTGGGAAAAAAACTGGCAATAAATGTGAAATGTACCATAAGAAAACTATGTCTAATGAAATTGTTTATTGCTTGCCTTAGGAGAAATGTCCAAGATAAGATATTTTTCCAAATGGAAAATGCAATAGTGGTGGTGACATTATTTGCAAATCATTGTAATGTAATTCTATAGGCATATTACTGCACTCAAAAGCAATTTCCTGAATGTACCCAGAAGTAGATTAAAATACAACAAGACACAGTGCCAGGGCTGACCAGCAGTCCCTGAATGACGGATGAACAGATTACTCTGACACAGTTTCACTGTGGGGGAAAGGGCTAAGGGATGGCCCGGCTGAAGGAGCCAGACAGCCTCCACTGCCTGCCTTGTTAGGCTTTTATTGGAATTTTTATCTTTAGATACAATCAGTAGGGTGAGTAATCTTGGGAGGACACATGTGTTTACATTGTCCTCTAGGCAAGGGCATCCAGGGATTAAGCATAAGGATTCCAGTAAACACCCAGGGGTCTGCATATGCACAGGCTTGTTTGGAAAGGTCAAGGAATAATCAGGGGCGCCATCTTTGACACTCCCCTAAGTCTCTCTAAAGTCAGAATTGCGATAAACAGGGCAGGTGGCCTTCCACACATTTCCCTTTTATCAGAATGTCCTCCTTACAACTTTCCAACCAAGTTTCTTGTGCTCCCCAACAGCACACAACTGCAATCACAGAGTAAAAAAGCTAAATACATCATGGCTGGTATTGCTCAGTGGTTAGAGTGCCGGCCCATGAACCTGAAGGGTCATGGGTTCGATTCCTGGTCAAGGGCACTTATCTTGGTTACAAGCTCAATCCCTGGCTGTGGTCAGGGTTCATATGGGAGGCAACAAATCGATGTGTCTCTCTCATATTGATGTTTCTCTCTCTCTCTCTCCCTCTCCCCCCTCTTCCCTCTCTTTCACTCACTCTGAAAATCAATGGGAAAAAATATCCTTGGGTGAGGATAAAAAATAATAATAATAATAATCTAAATACAACTCAATATAAATTGTGCACAATTTAAGTAGATATAGATGTGTGGATATATTGTTCTTAGTTTAAATTTGAATATGCTATATTTAATCTTTACAAATATTAAGTACATCTCTTAGTTGTATCACTGAGGATGCTATTATACATATGTAATGGATTTTTCTATCATATTTGATATGACATGACCAGTTCCATATATAGAGCTACTATAATGATCAACTCTATTACATCTTCAAAACTATTTCTCATCTGAAAAAATAAAGACTATTTACACCAGAGCCTGACTCTTAGTTGAAAGAGTCCCCCTGTACTTTCTTGTTATTATATAAAATTATTTCCACAGCAACACCATCAAACAAAAACATTGTAATAAAATTCATGTAAAGGCCCCTATCACTAGATTATTAAGGTATATTATGCTCACTGAAAAATAATAGATTTTGTATATGATAAAACTGGGCCTAAGATATTATCAAATTTCTTTTGTTTTCCACAAGGGTTGGCAAGATATGGGACTGAGACGAGAAGTCATGGCTCTGGCAATATATGGCAATATGAACTCCAGGCAATCAAAAATTAGATGGTAATATTGCTGCTGTGTGGCAGACACCATCCACTGCTTATCTAATTTTTGCCAAAACCAGAATCCAATTTTGTTCACTCCCCTCCACGTGGCCATAATTTTTAAGTATCTGCTTCCAACAATAACTGGAGGGTGTGAATTGGTCTAAGCCTATTGTGGCAGCTCTCATGCCTCTTCCTGGGAGAGATGGGTTCAGGCATGTGTTTGGCATACAATTCTGTGATTTTTCTCCCTTCATGACCTTTGGATGCTGATTTCTGAGAGGCGTGGGAAGTTGGTAGCCATGAAGACAGGTAATCTCAAGTTAATAACCATTGCACTATCATCAGGTAAAGCTTTAAAGGGAGGGTTGCATTTAAATCAGAGATATGATAGATTCCCTAAGACAACATTTCCAGAAAAGTGTTTCTTGTGATACTTAATAATGATAAAAGGAAGAAAGCAGAATCAAGTGTTAACAGAAGAGAAAGAGAGAAAGTCAACAGATGTCACCTCCAGCAGGTCTCTTGCTTTGGCCACAGTTCACTTACCTGTGTCTTTGACAATTTCCTCAATTTAACCAGAGCTACAGAAAAAAAGTAATTTTTCCTACCTGTACTCATCTCAATTATAAGAGAGATGGCAGCCATGTTCTATGTAGAATGTTAAGTCTAATGCACCAATCACATCTCCTAAAATACAATGTTGAGGAAGATGCTAACACCCAACCCCAGCCAGTGGAAAGGAGATCCATGCTCAGAGATGTCTGCCTGTGCCCAGCAGAGAAGAATGTCAGCTAGCTTGCAACTATTTGTCATCTTTGGTTTCATTAATTTAACTAACTGCATGAGATAAGTATTTTATATTTCTATTGAATACAATGGTATCTGGTTAACAAGTATGACTATTTCTAAGTTGAATATGTGCTCATCATTCATATACATATTTAGTAAACTAGAGGCCTGGTGCACGAATTCATGCACAGGTGGGGTCCCTCGGCCTGGCCGACAATCGGGGCTGATCAGGGTTGTCTCACCCAAGAGGGGGAGAGAGGGACCATGGGAGGTTGGTTGGCCACAGGATGTTGGCTGTGGGAGCTTGGCTGTGGAAGCGCACTGACCACCAGGGGTGCATTGAGTGTCTGCCCCCTGGTGGTCAGTGTGTTGTCATAGCGACTGGTCTCCAGGTCATTTGGTCGACTGGTTGTAATGGTCGCTTAAGCTTTTATATATATAGTTATGTTGTAAGGGTAACGGGAACAGCCAACCAACTATATATAATGCAAGGCAAGAAGTGATAACTGATAAGTGCTATGATAAGGGAATGAAAAAAGGAACATCATTTCCAAGTTAAAAATTAAACTATTTACAACATTCTCTGTGAGATTTGATGGTTGACCCCTCAAGGTATCTTTAACATTTTAGATCCATTTGCCTTTTAAAAGGAGATAAAGTTGCAATTATGCCTAAGTCTAAGTAAGGCATAGTCAAGAGAAAGTAACAAAGAAAAAGGAGGAAATAGAAGAAAGGATACAGGAGAAAACTAAATGAGAGAGAAAGGAAAAGCTGGAGGAACATGGAAAATGGCCACACACAACTCTTCATGTGCCCTTCAGCAGCCATCATGAAGTCTTAGCATGGTCTTGAGATGCTAAGCAGTATGCTGTATATTTTACTTTTGTGGAAGTCTCCTGAGTACTTGATATTTTTGGAGTGAAATGGTCAAGACTGCACAAAGAAATGATTCCCATCCCAAATGTCACTTAACCTAACCTAACTCATGTTACCAATATAGTTCCCAAATTTTTGAAATTCCAAACGTAAAACTATTTCTAGTGCAATGTGGAAAGTACTAGGGCTTCAAATAACTCATACTAAAGAGTAATTCTGGAAATGGTGATAAAGTCCCCTTTAAAGTTTCACCATTAGATGATGTCATCTATCAGTTTTAAATCTAGAATGTTTTACTTTCTTTTGCCATAACATCTTAAACATAATAGACACATAAAGAAAAAAATGTAAATGGCATTATTAACAATCCTCTTTTACAAACTAGGTCATAAAATCTACTTTAATGGACTAGACCAGAATAAAATATCAGCATTCACAGAGTTTTTGCTTTTGTAGCATTTTTGTTTCTGTTACATGTTTGTATTTTTATTTTGAATCATCTTGATTTTACAGTATTCCTTTGTATGCCCTACTGACGAAAAAATTTGAAAGCCACTACTTTAAACTAACTTCCTTAATGCTATTTGCCTATTTTGGTTTTTAATGGAATCATCATTAATGATGTTTACAAAGGGAGGCACGAGTGTGACTGCGAATAATGACTGTACTTTTAGTCTAATCAATTGGTTTGATAAATGTTTGCATTTGAACTCATTTACTTTTCTCAAACAAAATCTCATTAGGAACCCTTGAATAAAAAGTAGAAAAAGAAAAACCAAACAAGACAGAGAATGTCTGGTTGGAATAAGGGTCTGCCCTGTCACCTCTTTCAGTCTCCTTACGGAGAAAGAGTGTGCACAGCACCTGTCATGTCTCAGCCCCTCCACAGGGCTGTCTGTCATCTGGAACAAGAGGCTCAATCCCTCTGGACCCAGTTGTTCCATCTGTAACATGAGGGATTAATAACCTCAGTATGCCCACAAACCAATTGTGAGTATAAATTACACACTAGATCTCATCTCCCCACGTCCTAAGTCGCTTCTCAGCCATTTTTGGGGCAAACTCAATGTCTCTCCAACTGTTGGAAAGTATCTTAAAAATGTATTGGAGCCTAATTAATTTGAAAGAACCCTAACACATTTAAGTACCTGAAGCTCTTCCTCAATATATTTGACAATTGTTAATGTTATAAATAAAACCGAATTCAAAGACCTAGGGAAGAACATACTGTGCCCCACCTCATCCTACAGGAAATTCTATGACGCTCTTTTAGCCTCACTCCTTTGGATCAATATCTATAGTGCATTAAAATGAGTGGTTTAAGTACCTGAAGCTCTTCCTCAATATATTTGACAACTGTTAATGTTACAAATAAAACCTAATTTATAAATAAAACCTAGGGAAAAACATACTGTGTCCCACCTCATCCTACAGGAAATTCTATGACACTAATTTAGCCTCACTCCTTTGGATCAATATCTATAGTGTGAAAAAAATTAAAAACTAATTATATATGAGAATAAATCATAGTCACAAGAAAGTAAAATTAATATTTAGGAAGTGTTTTGGTGTTTGTGGATGTGTGTGTGTGTGTGTGTGTGTGTGTGTGTGTTTTAACATAGAAGTAAGCCTAAGGATACTAGATGTCTGAAGATAAGATAAAAGAAAAGAAAACAGTGCCAAGTTAGGTCATTTAAACCGGAAGGGGAGAAATTAAGAATTAAAGAAACATTTGTCTACTACTATTGATAATAATTCCAGTTGTTACAGTTCATAGTACCCTGCATTTGCATGCTTGCAAATACTCTCTATTTGGTAGTTTGCAAAACCACCTCATACTAGATTCCTGTAATATCCGTGTGGAATATTTAGATAACCCTTTATCCATTTTTTTTAAATAGTTAAGTGAAGCTAAGAGCAGGCTGAATAATAAAATAACCTGGAAAAAGAACCCTGGCTTTCTATATATACCCTTTTAAGGTGTATCTGCCTCCTCCCACCCAATTTTCAGTGTTACAAAACCCAGCCTTGAGTGTCATGAATAAACATATTAGGTGTTCCAACCCTAGTCACCAGAAACAGGAGCTCAGGAAACTCTTTGAAAGAAAAACGGGTGTATTACATATCATTACCTTTACCATTAAGTTAACGTTCATTAAATTGTTCCCCAATGGCCGTAGGAAGTTGATACAGCATGCTTATCCCCTAGTGCCAGCGTAGGCTGCTTTCAAAGGAGAATTAGGTTCTTCAAGAGAAAACACCTCTAAACACAAAGTATTAGTATTACCACGTGTCCTGTAGGTACACGGCACTGCAACCTCGCCATTAATGACAAGGGAAGCATTGCTGCCAACACTTGACAGAGCACTGTATTTATCAACAGAGAAAATCACTCAATAAACAAGCAGTTTACGGCCTTATAACATGAGGCGAAAAATTATCTCTAACTTCAGCAAAGTACTTTTATTTCCCTGGTGGAAAAGCAGCTACAAGGAAAAGATCATGGGCACATTTGATCATGAGTTGCCGCTGCTGAGAATGATGGAGGAAGTATGAAAATGAATACACATTGTGCATCTTTAACATTGTGAAGATTTGAGCTCATGAATCAAATACAGTTTACTCAAGGGCATTGTTTAAAATGTTCACTAAGTTGCTTCTGTTGTCAGTCC
>NW_005371960.1:967171-979155 GCF_000412655.1 Myotis brandtii | reverse complement strand
TCCCCATCGACCCTGCCTTGAGTGTGACAGGGGGCGGTGCCCCAAACCCCCAATCGGCCCCACCCTGAGCATGACTGAGGGAGGCATCGCAACCTCCCGATCCGCCCTGCTCTGTGCATGACAGGGGGCGGCGCCCCAACTCCCCAATCGGCCCTGCTCTGAGCCTGACCAGGGGCTGCACTTAGGGATTGGGCCTGCCCTCTGCCAGCCAGGAGCAGGCCTAAGCCAGCAGGTCGTTATCTCCCGAGGGGTCCCAGACTGTGAGAGGGCACAGGCCGGGCTGGGGGACCCCCCTCCCCACCCCCACGAGTGCACAAATTTTTGTGCACTGGGCCTCTAGTTGTAAATAATTCTTTCAATGTTCCAAAGTCTCTCTTTAATGCACTCTGACATCTCCTATTCTTCAAGTTTAAAATTAAATTATTTGGAGTGTGTGTTTTTTTCATTTCTCAAGTCTGGGTTGAGGGTCCTTCTATATTCTTCAAAAATACCGTTTTCTAAGAGTATTTATACCGCAGCATTGTAATTGCCAATTTGTCTCCCAGTATCTAGCAAAGGCCCTGGCACATTACAGGCACTCGGTAAATATTTGTGGGAGGAAGAAAAGGGATGGAAGGAAAGAATAATGAGAGAGAGGAAGCAAGGAAGAAATCCCCCTCTACCTACTCCTGGCCAGTATACCTTCAATATCCTGCATTCTTTTAAAAACCTCCAAATTTTTAAAGTGAAGTTTATTAAGATAGAAGCACATTTCAACTCATTTAGATGCCATATAATTTAAGCTTTGCATTTAAGCTTCTAAAAGACAGGAAAATCATTCATTCTGGCTGTCAAATAAAGCTTGAGCAAACTTATTGGTTTACCAAGGCTACATACATACAGAGTGAATTTTCAGAATGTGAGATTCTGTTAGGCTTGTATGTTCCAGATAGTCCTAAGTACAATATGCACTATTGTGAAATATTAAACCAAATACCACTTTTTCCTGACTTAACATGTTCTATCTTGTTGCTTAGTTACTTTGTTCTACAAAATTTCAAATTCACACTTGCCACTTGAAGCAGAAATTTTAAGGAAAAATAAATCTTTGAGGATAATGACACAGCTCTACAGTCTAAGAAATCTTCCAGAAGATCCTTCAAGATATTTATATGTGCAAACGCAGAATGACTTTCCCTGGGGATGGCAGTCTACCTTACCAGCATTTCACATCAATCCACTCCTCTGCCTCCTATCCTTTGTTTCAGAGCCGCTCTGCTTACCTTTCTTTAAATACATCACAATCAACAATGCCTTCACACCTGTTGTGTTCATGTCCTGGATTTCCTATCTCACTTTTATTTCTGCATCCTAACTTTCCATATGAGAATCAATCATTTCTTACGCTGTGTTCCCAAAGCCTATACTACATAAATCATATCTACCATATGCTATTTGGTATAAATATAATTTTATACCTAACAAAAGTAGAAATTTTCTCCCCGTTATATCTTTCCAGAAGTTCACTCTGTTTGTCTGGCATAAGTTAACACACAAGCTGATTTCATATACAAAGGGAAACTTGAGGAGCCTGAGTTCACAGTCTTTTCTACAGAAGAAAAATAATTTGCTGGTTAAGGAACAGAACAAAAGACAAAGGAAATGGTGCTGGATGAAGTCTTTTCTACAGAAGAAAAATAATTTGCTGGTTAAGAAGGAACAGAACAAAAGACAGAGGAAATGGTGCTGGATGGTGGAAGGAAATGGGATCCCACCCATCAGTGCTAAATCTCTACTGTAAAATTATAAACTCATGAAATGTTTCCGTGATAAGGTTTTGTGAGCAACCAATAAAAGTTGGAGTTTTGCATTCATGCGGCAGGGGTGAGATTATGACCAAAAGGACAGATGCATCAGGTGATGGCCAAGAAAAAGGTATAGAAATAAAAGTAATAATATGTTTGGGACTTGAAGCAAGTTTATAGAAATCTCACAGGCTGTGGTCACTCTGGTTTTCATTGTAGACTCTCTGTCTTCAAACCTGTGATCTGGCTTGCCTGAGCCCCTTGCATCTTTTATGTAATCATCCCCCCTCAAGCACAATCAAGGCTGTAGCTATTTTTGCCTTGACTCAAATCTGTTGGGGGAAAAAATGAGTAAGGATACACCTTCTGACCAGGCAAGAGTCCTGATTGCTCTTAATGTCAAATCAAAGTTTTGTAAGCTATAGTTTATACTGTTGAATGACATCAAGCAGAGAGCTAGGCATATAGGAAGTAGGGTGTGAATTTATGAGACAGCAATTCTAAGAAACTCCCACATGAAGCAGCTGACTGGGGGCTGTTTTTAACACAGCTTAACTGACACACCATGCTTTAAGAAACTGAAGAAATGTTTCCTAGAATGGGAAAAAGTCTGCTGTACATAAATTAATATGAGATTCTTCTATTTTACCCACTGAGTGAAGAATCCCCAGGCTAGACTGCCGCTATATTATTGCCTAACAGGTAGGTTTTGGAATCCCTAAACAAAGCTATAAGCTCCTGTAAGCAAGTGACATTTTAAAGGAGCATATATTTAAGTTTTGAGGAGAATAAGCTCCTGAAATGTTGGAGTACAGCCACAGATCTAGACTGTGGAAAAATTACGATAATTAATAGAAAGTTGAGAGGATTCAGCCTATGGTCTCAAAGTCCCCAATGAATTATCCTCCAAATAGAAGAGCTTATAATACTAGGATGGATATTCAGGAAAATGGAGAAATTCCATGATTGTAGTTCAAATTTCTGACAACCAACAGGAAGGGAAGGGCGGAACTATTTTTAGACATGTTGAGACATTTTAAGTAAACCATTCAGCAAAGTACTTGAAAGTCAATTTGAAAAATCAGATCCAGAAAGCAATTTATAGGAATGCCTTACTAGAAAAAAAGTTCAATAGCATGTACAGGTTGAGAGTCCCCAGATTCTCACTATTAGTGAATCTCGTTAAAGAGAGTGATGGAGCATGAGCTGCCCTCTAAGATGAAGAATAAACAGGCTGCCAGGCTGAAATGAGTGGGGAATTCAGATTGAGATAAGTGTAGGGGCGCTTACGTCGTGTAGGTGTATGGTGATTGTGACACCATGGACCCAAGGAAATGTGGGTTAGACCCGTCACACTGCCCAGTAGACGGCAATACCGAATCACTGGTGCATTTTCTTTTCTTACTGTTCTTTTTCTTTTTATCTTTCACTTTTACCTTGAAAGTCCTATGATGAGATAGTCCAAAATAAAATATGAGATAGTGCTTAACGATGAGACTCTCCAGTCGGAAAACACTCAGTTACTGGGGAAAACAAAACAGGTACAAGCAATATTGTTGCTAAAGAGGCAACTAGACCAAAGCTGGAAGGATGTCGAGTGGCTGGTGTGCATAAAGGTGAAAGGAAAGGACGGTGCTGCACCACACATACAATCTGAACATGTGACGTAAGAAGCATGAACCAAGGTAAACTGGAAATTGTAAAGCAAGAAATGAAACAGCTAAATTGCAATGCTTGGTGTCAGCAAACTAAATTGGACTGAAATGAGACGATTCCAAGTCAGGCAACTACAAGTTGTCCACTCTGGAAATGACAAGCTCAGAATCAGCGTAGCTCTAATGCTGAGGCAGTTGTAGCACAGTCAGTTAGGGGCTAACATGCAAGGTCTGACTGAATAATATCAACAAGACTTCTAGGAAAACCCATTAACATAACCATCTTTCCACTGTCCTCCAACTACATCGGCTGAGGAAAATGAAAGCTTTTACGTAAGCATCCAAAAAGAAATTGATCACACACCACAACAAGAAATGCTGACAATTACAGGTGATTGGAATGCAAAATTAGAAAGTAAAGCAGACTCAAATCTCATTGGAAATTTGGACAAGGGTTCAGACATGAGGGAGGAGATTGGCTCATGGATTTATGAGGAGTCAACAACTTGTCCATCATAAACACATGCTTCAAACAATCAAAAAGATGACAGCATATGTGGCATCACCAAATGGCCAATATAGAATTCAAATAGAATATATAATTGGAAGCAAGCAATGGAGAAGCTGTATTCTCTTGGCCAAAACAATACCAGGAGCAGATTGTGGTACTGGCCATGAACTCTTAATAGCAAACATTAGAGTAAAGCTGAAGAAGAGTTCTAAAAAAATGGTCTTGCCAAAATATAACGTAAACAACGTTCATGATGGATTTAAAGTCTACATAAAAACAGATTTGCACTGTTAAACTTCAGTGACCAAGAATCAGAGCTGTATATTGAAACTAGAAATATTATAAGGGAAGAAGGGGAAACGACCATGTCAGAAGTAAAAAAAGAAAGAAAAATCGAGATAGATAACAGATGTCTCTAAAAATGTATAGACCGGGGAGAGGCAAAAGCAACGCTGAGAAAGGCAGGGCTATCACATAGAGACAAAAAGAACTATTACAATAGTCAAGGTAAGAGATAAAAGAGGGAAAAAAAAGGAAATACAAGAGCACTCTATAAGAAGATATTACTTACTCACAATTTCAAAATGATGGCAGTTATTAGACTCACTACTAGCTAGTATTATTTAATGCATTAATAAGGAAGTACATAATTACTATATCACAAATTTGTTATTATATACATTTTAAAACATCATTCTGAAAAGGACACACAGACTTCACCAGAATTACAAATGGGTTCAGGGAACATAAAATAGCTAGGAATCCCCACTGAGGAGAACAAAGGGGAGAATTAAATGATTTGATTAACAGTGACTAAAAAATCAAATCCATGGAAACCAAGCAAGACCAGACAGAACCAGACCATATGCCTCTGAGAATCACTGTATTTCTTACCACCAGTTTGGACATTTTAACCTGTTGTGTTAAAAATTTGACTATATCTTTAAATGACCTTAGTGAAAAATATAAAAGGCAAAAAAAAATTGTGTCTGCTATGGCTGAAGTCTTTATATGTACAGGCTGATGAAACATTAAGTGGTATTATCATGCTGAGTCAAATCATTCAGTTTGCCTACCAGTTAGGGAACATAAGTATAGCTTGTTTTGCATTTGGAAGGAGTAATGAAAAATACAAACCCCACCGTTTCCATCACAATTTTCTTCTCTAATAAATAAATGTTCTAATCCTCTTTCAGTAATTTAAGATTATATATTTGGGATAATTATCACTCCAGTGATCATTTTAAATAATCATTCTGTCAACCTCTAGGTATTACCTAAACTAATTTGAGGAAGAGAGTATGTGGCTAGAATTACAAATGAGTGAGAGTTTACAACTTATGGCACTTAGGGAGTGAAGGACCATGGACAGTAAATATTTCTTTTCCCCTTGAGGGTCCCTAGAAAGGAAAGTATAGAATTTTCCTACTGGGGAAATTCAGTGTTCAACAAACCAGGCACAATTTGATAACTTATTAACATTAGAAGCATGCATGTTCATCAGTAGACATTTTTAAATAAACTTTTACTCCAATTTCAAATAAGCCCAACCAAGAAACAGTTTTGTTTATTTGATATTCATTCACTTGCATTTAACTCTGCTATCTCTGATCCACTCTAGAATCTTCTAGAAGTTTAGGAATAAGTAGAGGAGGAAACCACTTACTCTCTGGTCTCTGAAATACAATTGCAAATCAATTATGGCATGATACTAAAATTTTGAAAAAATAACCATCAACAACTACAACAGAAACTAACACAGATCAACTCCACCTCCAACTACTTTCTCAACACACACACTCTTGATTCTTGAGTATGTGAGGTTAATAAACATTGTATAAAGGAAGAATAGCTGATGGGTGCATAAAGCATTCTCAATATTCCTGAAGATCCATTTTATAAAAAGACAGTTTGAACCATTCTGCTTGATCTAGAAAATTGATGATCTGTTGTAAATTTTAGTCTCCTAAAAAATAAGAACAGAGAAAAGTATCTTATGAAGAAAATAGCCCTCTATTGTAATATTCAAATGCAGGGATGGGGAACCTTTTTTCTGCCAACAGTCATTTGGATATTTGTAACCTTATTTGAGGGCCATACAAAATTATAAACTTAAAAATTAGCCTACTGTATTAGGTCAAATATGTAATTAGTTCACTCCTAATGCTTTGGCAGGGCCAGACCAAATGATTTTGCCAGCCTTATATGGCCCACGGGCTGGATGTTCCCTACCCCTGAAATAAAGGTTAACTAAACAAATGGAAAATCTGATTCTAACAATTTCTTAATGGCATCATTAATAGAGGTGTTTGAAAGCTACTTACTGGCAGAATAAAGCTTGAACTCTGCTGCTTTCCACCTGCATATCCCAGAATAAATAATTTAATGAGCCTCAAATGACCAATGTATAAAAGGAAAAATATAACAATTCTCCCACAGGGATGTCGGAAAGGTTTCATGAAACATTAAAAGTGCTTATTAATGTGCCTGACATATAGCAATTGCTCAATAAATTTTAGCACGCTGCCTGATTTGCTTGTTTTATAACCCTACTGACCTGAGCAGCTCATACAAGAGCAAAGTTCAGATGTATGTTGATTTCAGGTGAGATGGAATCGGAGAAAGAAGAAAACATTAAATGTAAAGGGGGTGAATTTGAAGAAGAACTAGACCTGAGCAGAAACAGGACAACAAGGCAATCCATCTCAAATGGGCAATAAAGTAGCCCAACCTTAGATGTCTTTAATTCCTGTTAGTTTGAATCTTTGAGAGCCTTTCTTAATTTCTCCTGCATTAATAGTCTCCTCAGCTTTCTCCACTGTTTTCCAGAAAATTGGTGCCTTTTATTTTGATTATTTATTTTGATGCTATGTATTTAAATTAGGGTTATAATATTTTCAATAAATTAAAGAAGTGGACTTATCATGGTAGTATATAATAATTTTTATTGCTTAATGTCTTAAATTGAAATTTAGGTGATTAATCACCGGATGGTAGATTGTCCTATTCTAAAACCCCATAGCACAGATGGCTGGCTTGAGCAACAGTAAGTAAAAAGGGAAGGAGAATGAAAAAGAAAGAGCGATGAAAGGAGAGAAAGAGAGAGGAAGGGAGGGAGACAGAAGGGAAAAAAAGAATAAATATAACACTTTTTAAAAAAATCTCATTTCAATTAGGTGAGTAGTGGGTGGCCTCCTGAGAACACAGACCTATGGTGTTTCTGTAACCCAAAAATCCAACCAGGCATGGATTGTTTGCCAGAATATGAGAAAGTACATTGCCTTTCCCTTCTGCTTCTTCCTCTATAATCCCTTAAATTCCTTTGTTATTGCACTTCCAGAAATTCAAAATGGACCTGGTAAAATTTTAGAAAGGGAACGCTAAGGCCATCACAAGGATTCAGAGCGGGAAGAATGCTGGGAAAGACAGCCAGAAGTGCAAGAAGAAACTGAAAGAGTACAACTCTTCAACCTCTAAAGGCAAAACCAGAGGATGGCAACCAGATTAAAATCTTCAAAATATAAAAATGTGGTGATTCATGTGACTAAAACAAGCATAGACAACTTTTAAAATCTGAAAAACTAGGGAGAGTCTCTTTTTAAAGGAGATGCGGGGGGCAAGGGGGAAATGGTACATCTGTATTACTTTCAACAACAAAGATAAATTTTTAAAAAGTAAGGAGATCCTTTTAAAACTAAACAAGGTAATTTGGGACTTAAGTAAAGGAAGTATTTCTTTATATACAAGACAATCATCTTATGAAACACTTAACCCTCAAGAGGTAAGTAACAATGGCAAATGTAAGTGGGTTTTAAAGGAGATTGGCTGGATTTATGCACCACAGTCCCATCAATGGATATTGCAAAGAGCTGATACATACTCTTACCTCTAAGGTTGATGTCAGTATGAAAAATTACAACTACTCATAGTTCATTCTCTAGGAACATTGTTTGCACAGATTTGGGGTCCGGATAAAACATTAATCTAGACCACTCATGGTTATTTCTAAGTTTCTAAGCTTTATCCTTCTAATTTAAAACTTATAAAAGTCATGCTTGGCCGGTGTAGCTCAGTGGTTGAGTGTCAACCTATGAACCAGGAGGTCACGGGTCGATTCCTGGTCAGGGCACATGCCCGGGTTGTGGGCTCCATCTCCAGTGAGAGGCATGCAGGGGCATGCAATGATTCTCTCTCATCACTGATGTTTCTATCTCTCTCTCCCTCTCCCTTTCTCTCTGAGATCAATAAAAATATATCTTTAAACAATTTCTAAAACTTATAAAGTCATGAAATAGACTGGAAGAAAACTTGGAGCCTATCTAGCTTAACTTCCTCATATTATTCATCGAAAACCTGACGCTCAGAGTCATACTGACTTAACCTCAGATCACCTAGTTGGTTGGTAGAAGAATTATAAATAAAATCAGTTCTTCTGATTCCTAGTCAGAGATTTCTCCAGACTTGTAGATAACATTGACTTCTTTCCTCATGGAAAACTATACATAAAACTATGGAGCAGAACAGAACTGCATCAAGATGCAGACCCAGAGCAGGGACCACTGTGGTTCTCCTTCCTCTATCAGGAAATTAATTTCTTAAACACCGTTTAAGGCATTCCATTTACTTCTCCCATCATTTACCGAGAAATCCACAAAACTTCAGTTTCTTTACTAACATCTTCAATGCTCAGTTTTAAAGGCTAAGCTAAGGAAAAACCTACGGAGTCAGTTTTTCTGTTAAAGGAACTTTCAATTATGGAAATCGACATCATCATGTCTTACTGGTTTTGAAACTGGTCCCAGTGAGCCGCTCTACAGAAAGTAAATGCCATGACTACCTTAGGTTTTACATCTGTGGTTGTCTCCCAAAACCACACTGAGCTTACAGTGAACATAGTGAACATCCCTCCTGGGCTAACCTGAGAAAGTGCAACCTCTGAGTCAGAACTGGTGAGCATGCTCCCTCTTCACTAATATATGTGCATATATTTTTAGCCACTGTACAAATAATTATGCTACGGGACATTGCATTTGCATACTCAGCTGAAATAGATGGTCTCAAATATTTACTGGAAACAAAGAGCTATTATTGACCATGTAAAATGCAAGATGTACGCAGCATTAACTCACTGCAAGGATATTACTACTTAATTTGACTGCTACTGAGAGAAATCAAACTATATCTGAAATTAACTAGTCAGAACCCAGTAAAGCTCTGGTTTCCAAAAGGTCACTCATGGGATCCTATGTTAATGCCAGTTATCATAAGGATATGCAAAATATAAGAAATAGAAATTAACCAAGACATAAACTACATATAATTATACCCAGCATATTAAAAAGCCCATGAGTAGAAAATAATATGAGATTATTCCAAAAGAGAAAAGCCCGGTATTCCGGACTAATGTAATCTACCTAGGAAATGTTTTGCCTAAGGTCTTGCCTAAGGTCACTTCTGAGTGAGCCATTACTTGGTTGTAGCATGAATATGTGAAGTGATTTGTTCATAGGACAACTTTTTCATTAGTAAAAAACTGGGAACAACCAGAATGTCTATCAATAGAACAGTGGAAAAGCAGTTTACAATATATCATACTACACAGCAACATAAAAAACCAACAACCGAGATAGCAATGTGGATGAATCTAAAAACAATATGTTGAGTGAAAGAAAACAGACACATAAAAGTACATACTATATAATTCCATCTCTATTAAATTCTAGAAAAGAGAAATCTTATATATAATGACAAAGGATATTAATGGCTACCTGGGACTCAAGTTGGGGTGATAGAAATGTTCTGTATATTGATTTTAGTGGTGATTACCCAGATACATGCATTTATCGAACCACACAAAACTTTACATAATGAAAGACTCCCTTGCCTGGGGAGCCTTGTAGAGCTTGCTTTTGATCTGCACATTTATTACACATGATAACCTAATGCAAATGATGTCATCATAGATGGAGTCATGCACAGATACTATATAAATATTTGGTGGTAGGCTATACTGCCTTAGAAAAGTATATGTATTTTCTCAGTGCTGGCTGCATAGTACTGTGCATGTCTATCAGTTCAGGTTGTTTATTAGATTGTCTGATTATTCAGTGTACACATATGTCCCTTCAAAATTCTGTTTGGGCCATACTTCTAGGTCATTTCCTCAATGTGTATCTTATGCTTGAGGCTACAATGATGGGTGTATTCAGGATACAGAACTGTTGTATCTTTATGGTGAATTGTTCCTTTTCTTATTGTGATAATCCTCATTATTCCTATTTGAAGTTTCTCCATTTTAATAATATTGCTACATCAACTTTCTTCTGATTGAAATTTTAAATATTTTTTTGTTTTCTTACCTTTGAACCTTTCTTTATACTTTAATATCATAAGGACCTCTCTTAAAATTGGCTTCCAGCTGAATTTAAGTTTTGCTTTTGTAGCAAGTCTCTATCTATCATCTCTGTCTATCTATCTATCTATTTATCTATCTATCCCTGCCTCCTACACCCTAGTTGGAGCATCTCATCAAGAAAGTTTATTATGTTTATAATTATTATAGTTACTGATATGTTTTAACACATTTTAATTTTCATTTTTTCATGTATCATTTTTATTAGTACAGAGCCTTTAATATACAGTTTATAATACTTATCTCTAGTTGTATTTGTTATAGTATTATGATTTTTTATTTGAAGCTCTTGAGAACTCTTTCCTATATATGATTATCAAAAGAAGGGAGAAGATATATAAGTTGATTCTGTTTCTTAATTAAAATGATCAATCCTTCCCCCGCTAAGATGATGATTTATTTGTGAAAATTTTGGAGTTGGAAAGAGTCTTACAGAGGTTGCCTAGTCCATTTTACTTGTGAAAATTGAAGCCAGGATGGTTTACACATGTAGTTCAAGTCACAAAGTGAGTTAGTAATTATGATATGACTGAATGGAAGTTTCTTAACTCTTTGTCTATTGTTCTTTTTTTACTATCCTTTCAGATTTGTATTGTAGAGACTGTTGAAAACACAGCATACAATAGTAGCACATGTCTTCCGGAAGGAACTTGTAAGTTGAATCAATTCTGAGATATGCATAATAAGGTAAGAAACATGCAAAGCAAATGCTAAAATGCAAATGGATTAAGAGCTCCAAGGTTATACTGATTTAAATCTGTTTTAAAAAGTGGTAGTCTTGCCCTGACTGGTTTGGCTCAGTGGATAGAGCGTCGGCCTGCAGACTGAAGGGTCCCGGGTTCAATTCCGGTCAAGGGATGTACCTTGGTTGCGGGCACATCCCCAGTGGGGGGTGTGCAGGGGGCAACTGATTGATGCTTCTCTCTCATTGATGTTTCTAACTCTCTATCCCTCTCCCTTCTTCTCTGTAAAAATTCAATAAAATATTTTTTTTTTTAAAAAAAGAGATCAACCACAGGACTTGTATCCATGCATATTAGCATAACCAATGGACATGGACACTGGGGCTTGTCCTGGGGGGAGAGAGTGACAGGGGGCAGGGTCAATCTGGAAAAAAGGAGATAATATGTAATACTTTAAAAAAAAGAATGTTTCTCTCTCATCGATGTTTCTAGCTCTCTATCTCTCTCCCTTCCTCTCTGTAAAAAATCAATAAAATATATATTTTTTAAAAAAGTGGTAGTCTGTTTTAAGTTTTATCAATGACTTTGAAAACAATAGACAACCTTAATGGGAAAATATGAAATATTTTCTAACTTGTAGTTTGCCCTTTGTAAAAAAAAGTTTTGTTTCAATATCTAATTTATTTCTCATTTATATATACTTGCAGCATTATTTCTCTATGACTTTACCTTCCTGTTGAACATTTGAATCTTTAAATCTTCATTGTTGAAAGTATTACACATGTCCCTTTTACACCCCCATTGACCCTTTCTCGCCTGCCCCCACCACCACCCCAGGCCTTCACCACCCTATTGCCTGTATCCAGGGGTTATGCAGATATGCATACAAGTTCCTTAGTTGATCTCTTCCCACCCACCCTCCCCCCCTCACCTTCCTCA
>NW_005371960.1:934531-966989 GCF_000412655.1 Myotis brandtii | reverse complement strand
GCTGAAATCCAATGTCAAGTTGTATTTAGACTTCCAGTGTAGTATTCTCTCCTTAAAATACACATTGCCAAGTCCCTGGATCAGCAGATCTTTCAACACTAGCCTTTGACATTTCAGCGTAGTCCTGCATTCTGGGCGTATTTTTTTAGCAGATAGACCAATTAGGCTTTTTTTCTGACAGCAGCCAGAATGTCGTGGGCCTATGTTGCATTTCTGTCACATCTTGTGTTTATGAAAATAAACTGTGTCCTTGGGAATTTCAAATGGTAATGAAGCAGGAGACCAAGGAGAGCACCAGGGGGAGGCAGAGTGTGGAATGCATTACTGTGAGGTTCTGGTGGGGTAATTGGCTTCTAATGAGAGTGGGGGGGTCTTTAAGGTAAATCAGAATAAAAACAAAACCTCATGAATCCTACCATCTAGAGAAAAATCTAATTGTTGATTAAACTCATGTGCACCACAAATTAATTCTGAGAAAAGGTACATTGGAAATTTTGTATATTTTATTTTTTACAGATGCCCGTTTAAACCCGAGGAAGGGCAGACATGTGCTGCGCACAATCCCTTGGGCACACACCAGATTAAGTCTGCCTCTCACCAGCAAGGTAGGCTTATCCTGAACTTGACGCTCCAACTCTGGCTGATCCCATTCCATTATTCTTCTCTCCATCCCAGTCTCAGTCCTGCACTTATCTCTTCATCTTCCAATTCCCTGAAACTTTAGGTTGAGTGACAACATTACCCCAGTTTGCCTGTGACTATGCCAGTTTTATCCCTGAAAGTCTTGCTCCCCAGATCCCAGTCTCAGTCCTGCACTTATCTCTTCATCTTCCGATTCCCTGGAACTTTAGGTTGAGTGACATTACCCCAATTTGCCTGTGACTATGCCAGTTTCATCCCTGAAAGTCTCACTCCCCATCAAAGCCTTCCTTCTTTCTAAACTGCTCTGGGGATTTACATCTTTCTCCAAGTAACTGACAGCTTTCTTCATCTAACAAAATAGCACAGACCACCTCCTCCCAAACACACACACACACACACACACACACACACACACACAGTTTAGAAATATACTGAAAATGAGCCAAGGTTTTACTTCATTGAGGTAGGGCCTAAATGCCACCTTCCTTTTCGCCCTTTCAATATTAGCTAGAACCTCACTTAAAATATGTGCTTCAATCTTAGTGTCTGTGTCTTGCGTGTCTGTGTTCCCAGGTCAGCCTGGTGCTTAGGTGCTACTCTGCTTTTGGCTCATCTCACCAAGTTTCCATGCTCTCTGATGACCTTTACTTGTTGGCTCAGTCTCGCCTTGGAGACTGTGACAACTTAGGACAGAAAGTTCATATTTCAAAAATGCCTCCCCACTTTACTTCCATGGAGAGGAATGTGGAATGTCATACGTCACACTGTGGGATTTGCTGGCCCAAAAATAATTGCTCAGCTTTGGTACATGACTTGCTTTTTTCCTTCTTCTTTGGAAGCTTTTAAGATCGTCTCTTTCTCCCAACTTTTCTGAAATTTTACAACTACATCCTTTGTGTGGGTATTTTCCATTTATTGTGCTAGACAGTCATTGGGCCCTTTCATCCTGAAAAGAAGCATGTCTGTGGATACCTTTTTACACCACTTTTCTATTAATTTATACATTCTCTAATTTCTCTGTTCTTTCTAATAGGTCATTGTTATTGTTGGTTGTACCCTTTTAATTATATATAACATCCTGTTCTTTTTAACAGATGCAACATTTTCTTGTGTTAAGGTGACCATAAAATGAAATATATGTATTGTGTTTTTAACATTCATTTTCTAGAGATCAAATGATTTTATTAGAATATGCCTCATAGTGCCCTTAATTATTTTAGTTATAAATAAAATTGTTTAAGTTATAAAGTAAAAGTTTCATTTTATGAATGTTGAGGCTATGGCAACATATAATTAAGTGAAATTTATTGAAGCTGTTCAAAGGATTGTGGAAAATCTTGTTTCTAGCCTCTGATTTTCAGCTTTTGAAGTACTGTGTAAACTCAGAGCAACCCTCATATATTATATGTTTTGTGTCTGCCAAAAGATCACCTTAAAAGCGTCACCCCCATTTTTTCCAGTCCATGGAGATCAACTGAAGAACTGACATGCTTTAATCCTAATTAATGTTTTGAATGAAAATACAAAAACAACAATTAACTACCTATAGGGAGGACTACTTAAAATAATAAGAGGGAAAAAAAGAGTGATTTTAATCAATTAGAAATAAGCCAAAGGCCAAACAAATTTTCAGTAAAGTAAGACCTGGGGAATTAAACCAAATTAAAATGTTCTTAAGGGCACAAGGGTTCCTACACATAGGCAGGAAAACAATAAGCCAGCACCGAATAAATAAAAGTGTCCTCTATTAACAAAATTACACCACATTACAACTGAATGACAGGGAAGTCACTTTTACGTCATGTTAAAGCTGCATAATACAGAACAATTAATGCATTTCTTATTTTTATAGAGAAGCAACTGAGACCAAAAAAAATAAGGAACTTAGCCAAGTCCTCACAAATAGGTAATGGCCCATGAAACAAATATGTTGTTGTTCCAAGAACAAGTTCTTTAGTCTCTTTATTCCTACAAACTTCAATGTTCTTTTCACTATAATAACGGGTCCTATAATGGAATATCTAATTCCACAATTGCAGTCTCCAGGTGAGGAATAATTTGAAAATTCTAGCTATGGCTCATATAATTAAATATTCAATACAATATGATTTCCAAAAGAAAGAAAAGAAGATTCCAGATCTATATGTTTTAAATAAAATATCATTTAAAGTAGAGCATAAGATGGTGCAGAAATGGACAATAAAGGTAAGAATCAATAAAAAAGAGAAAGCAGAGAATATTCATAAGGGCAATATAAAAAATTTGGGTTGTGAAATCTAGAGAAGAGAATGGTAGAATGACTTTCTATAGTGAAAAGACAAATCTAGGCTACTGTTCCCCCACCTTCACTGAGAAAAATATAATTAGAACAAGGTGAGCACAGATGCAACCAAGAAGCAGTCCTGGAATGCAGAGTAACATATATGTCTGGCCAGCCCCCAGTTAGTGAAATAAGAGGACAATGTTAGATAGATCCCTGGACTAACAGTTACCGTCCCAGTCACTTCAATTTGTTGGTCAGGGTCTAGGAGCTAGACCAGGTAACCATTATGATATGATAATACCACAAAGTAAGCTGTCTCTCCTAATCCAGAAAATTACATGTTCAATTCTTCCAAGTCAAAGGCATGGTGTAATAATTAAGCACATAGGCAGGCGTTAGAATGACTGGGTTCAAATTTCAGGCTTCATCCTTAGTTATGTAAACACAGGCAAATTACTTTAAAGTACCTTGGGGCTTCCCATATGAAAATTGAGGGGATTTGGGTACCCTTCACAGAGGATTTTTGAACAATTATATAAGAATTCCTAAGAAAAAGTAAGCTATTATTATCCAAATGTCTAAACTTAAACATTATATTTTAAGTTAATTATTGCAAATATTAAAATAAAAATGCTTATTTTAAAATTATCTATTAAGGATATCACCAGCTTGACTTAAGGAGGGAAAGTGTAGCTAAAGATATTTAACAGCTTTTATTACATCAGAGTGACACATCAAATGGGCAGTGGTGGATACTTTGACTAAATTCTAATTAAGAGTCTATTGAATTAGTGAATTTTTGAATGGGCATTTGTTTGCTCTGAGTAATGTTGAACATTATTGACATGAGCATTGAAAAGGTAGTTTTCAAGTTATTTTTATGAGAAACCTTGAGGCAAGACCATATCTCTCTAAAGATAAAGTTCTATGAATAATTATAATGTATGCCCTCAAAGTATAACTTGTTTCCAAATTGCTGAGTTTATTGGCTGCCAAATGAACTCTCAATAGAAACAATGGAAAAAGAATAAAGGATCTAGATAGAATTTAGACACAAATAAGACAATATCCAATCGTATGACTCAATAGTAATGAAATGCCAAAACCTTACAGTTATTTATGGCAAGAATCTCAGTCAAGACTTAATGGTGAAATGATTATTTAGCAAGAGAAGGAGACATTACTGTCTTAACTAATAAGATACCTCAGTACAGTCAGTTCTGCGATAATGAGACATATGTTCCTAA
The DNA here is from genome assembly GCF_000412655.1 of Myotis brandtii. Classification (NCBI taxonomy): domain Eukaryota; kingdom Metazoa; phylum Chordata; class Mammalia; order Chiroptera; family Vespertilionidae; genus Myotis; species Myotis brandtii. The sequence goes on along the minus strand of NW_005371960.1, from coordinate 962,837 downwards.
AAATAATTGTGTTCTACAAAATTGTCCAATAAAAACTATAGGGGTTATGCAAAAACAATTTTTTTAAATGATGCTAGGCACAACAATGAAAAATGGTAGAAACCTAATAAATATGACCAGAAGAGATTTATACATATTAAATAGTTAAAAATTACATATATAATACAATACACAGGGTATTTTACCGTGAAAAAGACCTGAAGTTGGCTTGTGTAATTGGGCAACAGAGAGGTTGCAGCTTGTGAGTTATGACGAAGAGGTAGAAGGATTAAAATGTATCTGTGTGCAGCATGCACATACATTTTGTATATTCCAACCTGAATCGATTCAGTTGGGCAGTTTTTTGCAATCCTCTGGTGTTTCTCACACATAAAATCATGCATAAGCAAATGCAAAATTCACATTATGCTCAAATCATTCCCTAGGTACCAATCTCACGGGAATAAATTGGTTCTCCAAACAGAGAATATGTGTATGACAACTTAGTCATTGATATAAAAACCATTGAGGCTGACAATAATATTGCCAGAAAAATAAAATAATTAATGTTGAACTTTCTAGGATTGAGGAGGTTGTTGAATACTGGTGAACTGACTAATTTAAATGAAAAAGATTAGCCGTTTAAAATATCTTCCTTTCTTAGCTTTCTTTTTTGTCATTTCCCTGTCTTTAGAATATGATTTCAACAATTTCCTAGTATATCTCTATAACCTTGAATATTGTCTTTTTCAAAAGTATTTTAAGCTAACAGTCTTTATTTTTTCTTATAAACAAAATATTAACTTTATGTAAGTGTGAGAATAAAAACTATTTTAAATATCAATTTTCAGATAAATAGGGGAGCTTTGGAAATTGGTAAAAGGACAACTTAGAGCTGCATTTCTGTCCTTAAAAAGACTCAATTTATCGTTAATTCCTCAAAAAAAATTGTGTTACAACCTAACTCAAGAAAGTTTGTTTCTTTATATCAAGGAGGAGATCTGCAAATAAAATGGATATCAAAACTCCTATATTCAATATTTAGAACTATGTGGCTTTCAAGTGTTTTAATAAATATTTCCACAAAGGCTTTATAATGTTTCTCTCTGGGTACATAGTTTAATTTTAGCTTAGGGGACAAGGCTTAAAAAATAGTTCCTATCAGACTCTGAATATCAGCTTCCAATCTGGCCAATTTCTGACTATGAGGTACTTAAAAAAAATCTTTTCAGGTACTTTATCAGGCTTCAGCCGGGACAAGCAGTAAATATCCCTGGCACTATTGAATAACAACTTGGATGCAAGAGGTGTCCCCAGAGAGGGTACAAAAGATACTGGGATACCCTCCCAAGATACAAAAGCAATCCTAAAGATAAACAAAAGAAAGAAAGACTCAAACAATTCCCCTGAGAACTGGAAGCAGTCAGTAGGAGTTTAGCCACAAATGGAGCACAACCCACATTTCTGTCCAGCCATTTTCCAATTTTCTGTTCTGTATGTTTCCATGAGATCTGGGGTGGTAGGAGAAGTGAATCATATATTTAGGAAGCCATATTTTATTTTCTACATTTTCTACCAGCTTTGTTTTTAAAATCATAATTGCTATATAAGTATATTCTAAATTTATGTATGTGTGTATCTGTGTGTGTGTGTGTGTGTGTGTGTTGAGAGAGAGAGAGAGAGAGAGAGAGAGAGAGATCTATAGATCATTTGAAGAGTTTTAACTTGATGCTAGGAAACAAGCAGGGGTCTTGGTAGCACATCTCGCTGCGCTCATACGCAACCTCTTTAGCATCATGATTGATGCAGTCAGGTTGCTTTCAAGTTATATTCAATGTCAATCAGCAGAGTGAACATTCCATGCCAATGTACGCCACACAGCTACTCACCTGCTTTCAAGCAAAATAATGTACAACATGTTCATTCTCTCTTTTTGTTTGTGTGTTGAAATGGAAGCACAAAGTTTATGATGGTGTCTATTTACCGGAATCAATTTTATATTTCCTGATTAACAGGCCCACCAGTCCAATGAATGTTTGAAATGACATGCTATCAAAAAGCTTGAATAAAATGTTTTGTGACCTGAAACCTACTTTGAATGTAGCTAAGTCCATTGTAGGTGTCTCTACTTAAAGCTGGTAAAAATAATTTACACTTGTTAATGCAAAGTTGTCAACCCATGGCAGATGCCCAATCTTAATTCTTGTGTGATTGATGTCCTCCCTCCCCTTCCTCCCCTCCTCAAAGAAACCCTCTAATTTGTTGTGTTTTCTAAATGTTTGGTGCTCCACTGGGTTTTCCTAAGATAGGGCAGGCCTACAGATATCTTTAACAGCTGAATTTTCCAGTTTCCTCAACACTGCATTTCCCAATACTGCCCTGAGGCATTTTGGTTTTCTTTTTCTTTTACCTTTGCTGGTTTTCTTCTGGTGAGCTAACATTTTTCGAGCACTCTTTTCTTCAATTCACTTAAAGCTTCTGACTCTACTCTGCATCTTCCTGCTTCTCTTTAAGCTTGAGTCAGGCTGTCAACACCACTTACGGAACGCCTGCTGTGAAAGATACAAAAGGAATCAAGGCAATGTTTTTGACTTGCAGAGAACCTAAAATCTACAGAACATACATTCCCATTAAAAGCATCTAAAATACCCCAAAAATAGCCTGAAATAAGCATGTATAAATTCGGCATAAGCCAGACATGAATTCTGAAAGATTACAACAGTGTTTAGTACTAAGCAAGATTGATTAAGCAATTTCTTCCAGATGAATCTCAAGCCTATCAGACATCATGCCTCCTTTTATTACAAATATTTTATAATGCTTTACTATCCTGAAATGAAATTAATAGGTGATCAATCTTATCATACACATAATTTCAAAAAATAATATGAAGGTTTATCTGCAACATAAAGGAGAATGAAATGAAAATATTTTATAATCAAATAATATATATGTCAAAATATAACTTGATCACGCACATGTACACTAGAGGTAAAGTGAGGTAGAGTCAGATGCTGGTCCTACATGTGACAACTGCAAATGTGAGAGGCATGGCTGTCAGAGTGTGCCAAAGAGGGGCTTGACTCTCGGTCAAGTTCCTAATAAAAACAAATTTTTCCTTGGTTTATATGTGGGTTACACTCGTGGAAAAATTCAAGGTGTATTAGAACTTTATAAAAACATTTTGTTTCTTGTATGTAAAAGGGTTAAATTCTGGTCTCAAATAATTAGAAACAGGCTTTTCATTTACATAAAGAACCAGTAGCTATTCAAATATGATGAGGATTTGGAACCATTCTTCCTGGTGCAAGATGGTCCTTGCGCTGAAAGATGTCTAGTATCTTCCTGTCCAATCATGCGTCCAATCATGTGATGACTAAAGGTGCCTGCACACCTTTGCCAAGGAATCCCCTGGGGACAGTACTACCTCTACCGAGAATAACTAGAAGTAGAGAAGAGGACAGATCTCCAATGAGAAATGGGCCAAACATTTCAGCACCCTTTTCCTTCCATCCTCTTGGCTCCTAAGCCTTATTTGTGTCAAAACCACATGAAGAAACTTCTGATGTATCTCATTAACACACACTTAACACATACTTACATAGAGCTCACTATGCCTGAAACTATTATAAACACTCTACAAATATTACCTCACTTAATTCACTTAACAGCCCTCTAAGGTAGACACTATTATTACAGGTTACAGTTTAGGAAACTGGGACAGTGAGAGGTTAAGTGATTTACCAAGGCCACACTGCTAATAAAGATAGAAGCCAAGATTCCTATATAGGAGTTTGGGTTTCAGGATAAATGGTAAGCACTAGGCTATGCAGTAGACCGAGGGACCCCATTCTCCATAATTTTGACTCAGCAAATCTGGGATGAGGGCAGAGAAATCTGTATGTGTTTGAATAGGTTTTCACTGATGGTGAGAAGGGCACTGATGGGGGCTTGGGAGCCACAGCTGGCCTGGGAGTGACAGGCAGGAGACAGATGTTTGGAGTGGAATCTCTGTGTTACAGGACAATGTGGAAGCCAGGAAGAGCAGTGGGTGGGAGACTATTCATGCAGAGCCTTGAAAGCCAGGCTAATAGGGATGACTTTCATAAAATGGTCAATAGGGAACTATGTATTGTTCACTAGAATAAAATATATTGAGAGCACGGCATCCAAGGAAGACTATCAATAGCATTAATAAACATGAAAGTGTTGTAAGTATAATGCATTCAGTAAACACATAAAGAAAATAAATTTGAAGCTGGAGGAAGCACGTTAGAGTATACGGGATGGGGCTAAAATAGGTTCACAGTTGTGAGTACACAAAACACAGAGATTGTTCTTGTATTATTTATTTTATTAATTACTGTATTATTTATTTGTATTATTTGTCTTCTTGTTGTTGCTTACTGTATGCTATTACTTAGATGTTGAACCTAAAAAAGCTGAACTCATAAAAACAGAGAGTAGAATGGTAGTCAACAGGGAGTTGGGGAAATTTTTAAGGGTACACACTTGCAACTAGTAGATAAATAAGTTCGGGAGATGTAATGCACAGCATAGTGTAGATCACAGAACTGGATTATAAACTTCAAGTTGCTAAGAGACTAGATCTTAAGTGTTTTCACCACAAAAAAAATAGAAGTGATAATTATGTGACAGTTATGGAGATGTTAGCTGATGCTACCATATATAAATGTATCAAAACAACACATTGCATACCTTACATTTACACAACTTTCTATGTCAATTATATCTTAGTTTTTTAAAGACTTTCTTGTGCACTGTTGGTGGGAATGCAGACTGGTGCAGTCACTGTGGAAAACAGTATGTAGTTTCCTCAAAAAATTAAAAATAGAACTACCTTTTGACTCAGTGATCCCACTTCTGGGAACATATCATAAGAATCCTGAAACACCAATTTGAAAGAATATATGCACACTTATGTTCATAGCAGCACAAATTACAATAGCCAAGAGCTGGAAACTGCCCAAGTGCCCATCAGTAGATGAGTGGATAAAAAAGCTGTGGTACATCTACACAATGGAATACTACTACACCATAAAGAGGAAGAACATTTTACCCTTTGTGACAGCATGGATGGACCTGGAGATTATTATGCTAAGAGGAACAAGCCATTCAGAGAAAGACAAATACCATATGATCTCACTTATATGTGGAATCTAATGAACAAAATAAACTGACAAACAAAACAGAAACAGAGGCACGGATACTAGTACATGGAGCAGACTGATAGCTGTCAGAGGAGAGTGGAGGTGGGGGGTGGGAGGGACCAAATGAAAGAAGGTGAAGAGATTAGCCAGAGAACATATAAGCATAAACCACAGACACAGACAACAGTGTGGTGATGGCCAAAGGGAAGGAGGGGCTGGGGACTGGGCAGAGTATACAAATGGGGGGAGGGGAGGACGGAATGGGGACATCTGTAATAGTGTCAACAATAAAAATAAACTTTTAAAAATCAAGAAAAAGAAAACTATTTTCAAACTGAAGGGGGGAATGGTCTACAAACTACAGCTTACCACCTTTTTCATGTGGCCTGTGAACTAAGAATGGTTTTCAGATTTTTAAGTATTAGAAGAAATTAGAAGAATATTATTTTGTGCCGCTTGAAAACTATATTAAGTTCAATTTCAGTGTCCATAAATAAAATTCTATTATAAACACAGCCAAAAAAAAAAAAGACTTTCTTGTGGATCATACCTCCTTAGAATGGGTGGTTTTAATATCACAAAAATCAAAAAATTAAAAACAAATATATGGCCACAGAATGGATATCTCAGTTTCTAGACAACTGATGATTATAAAAAAATTTATTGTTTATTAATTACCCTTAAACAATATGTTCTTATAATGAAAGACAGCTATGTACAAGTACAGATGGCGGCATCAATCTAAATGAATGTCCTTGAAGTAACAGCTTCAGATACCAGTTTAGATATGATTTGTCTACGAAGAGGACATCAAGAGAATACTGGGAGGGTTTGGGGGTAATGATGGTTATTTTCTCCACTTGCAACTTAACAATTACTCCACTAATCAACCCCATTGGTCTTGCCTCCTGGCTAACTGATTCAGACTTTTCCCATCACAAAAATATCATTCTGGAATTAAATTCAATTGCTCAAGATTAATTCTTTGTATATTTATTGTTATTATTGTGTATCCTCACTTATGATTTGCATGTTAGGTAATGATGGCTGGTAATTTAACCTACTTTTGCCAGCCCCGGTATGCATGATGTTAAAAAAAAAAAAGTATCATCTAACTAGCTGTTGAATAACTTTCAATTATGAGGCTCACAAACCAATCAGATAATTGTGGGATCATGGATGAATAAGCTCTGGGAGAGAGAAAGTGCCTTTGAGAGCATTAAATCTGGAGCCCACAAAACCAGAAGATCAGGCAGATAATGAAGCAGAATACTGTCTCAATAGGGAGTGTTCAGGATGGTGACGAACTAGAAAGTGCATAGAGGGCCCTGGTCACTCTGTTCCAGCACTTTCTCGGGTAATTATGCCAGCCCACTATTAGCAGGTACTCTGACTTTTAAAGAGGGTTCATTCAGATTTTTAATCAAATAATCACATTTTACCATGTTATGCTCAAGCATATTTTGGAAGTCTTATTAAATAATTTTTTGAAATTTGGGTATATTGTATTTTTTTTCACCTTTCCTAGTTGTTTTTTTTAATGTATCAAAAAAGACTGATAGTGACAATAAAAAATAAAGGGACTTTAAATTATTACTGGATGCTCTTTTACAATTCCTCACCTATAACAGGCTGTAATTTAAAAAAAAATGGCTGTTCCACCTACAGTGACTCTTGTACTCATAATGACTGGTAGTTATAAACTACATGTCCTAGGAGACATGAAAGCTTAGGCCCAGTCCCATGTCTTTCATTTATTAGACATACTAGTAGTTTCACCGATTCACTTAACCTTCTGTGCCTACAATGGAACTGGAGGTTATAATTCCTAATCCATATTTCTCACTGGGTTGCTATAAAAATCAAATGCCATAATGTAATGTATGACCCCTGCACAAATGCAGTACATTGGGACTATCACTGGACTGGATTTAGAGAGCTTATTAAATAGTAGCTGGTTTCCTAAACTTCAGATAAGAAGGTTGATCTAGAGCGGTAATCACAAAGAGAAATATAATGTGAACCACATTACATTACATCATCTAGAATCCACACTGAGAAAGCAAAAAGGAACAGGTAAAATTTTAATACTATAACAGATTTAACTCAATGTATTCAAAATATTACTATGTCAACATGCAATCAATATAAAAGTTATTGAGATGCTTTACATATATTTTATGATAAATCATTGTCATCTGATGTGTATTTTACATTTACATCATGTTTCAGTTTGGATTAGTTCACATGTCAAGTGCCTGATAGTCATAGGTGGCTGTGGCTACTATTCTGGACAGCACAGGTCTAGATGACTAAGGTCCCTTCAACCTGTCTCATTATTATCTATTTCATCATGCCTCAATCTTTTTAAATGGCTAAAGCATCATCTACATCATGATGAATTAAAGAAATACTTTAACATTTTTTTTAAAATTAGGAGTGGGAAAAGTCTAGCAAAACCATCTTTTGCTAGTTGCAAAGTAAGAGAACATACAAAGAATTACAGCATGTAAGCAATGTCCTTTGACATACTTAAAACTGACAGAGTCAAAAATCGAAACTTTATTTCACAGAAAACTAACTCAGCCCTTTCATTGTTCAGAAGGGTCATGTATGATTTTCACTCATATAAGCTGCTTGCCGTCTTTGTTGTCAGTGTAACTTAATGCCAGACATGTAATTGAATGTTGAAATCATCAGTCTGCTCTAGGAGAGACCCACCACCACACAGACACCAAGAATTTGTTTAGTGCAGATAAATTTATCAATATGGTGGTCAAGAATAAAGATGCAAGGAAAAACTTGCCAAATTTTTTTTTCAGGTTCTCTGAAATAGTGTCTTCTTTTTTGAACATTTTATGGGAATTTCTTAAAGGACACAGTGGGGTCTCATCAGACTCTTTGGCTAATAGAATCTTAACCCAAAATGCATTTCAGTTTTCAGCTGGGAAAGTAAGATGGAACTTTCTGATGTCTGGGAGACATGATTCCAAAGATTTCCTCTTGGTGTCTCCAGAGAAATTTCTTGAATCTATAAGCAGTATATTTGTGTTATTAACAATATTCTAAATTCAACTTGTCATGCATAGAATGTTGCAGGACCACAGCACTGCACGCATCCAGAGGGCACTGTTTATATTTTATTCTACGCAGCCTACTGCCAGGAAAGGTACGGCCGGGTGTTTGCAGTTTGGCAGACTTAATGGGCTGTGTTCCTCCCAAGAGCTTTTAAACAGGTCTCAACTTATGCTTAATCAATGCAAGTTATTCAGTTTAGCCATGACCTACACATATTTTCTTTCTGTAAATCTCTAAGTACACATATGAAACCACTTGTTTTGCATTTCATATTTCTCCATCTGACAGTCCTAACTCTTTTATTATTTAGCAAAGAAGATCCCACTCATCATCCTTTACAGCTGATTAAAATTACAATAAGCATCTTCTTTCTTGTCCCTGCAGATGCTGTTTGAAATATAAATATCAAAAAAAGAGATAGCTGGTGCTAAATTACCCACAACATGACACTTGCTAGCTAATCACATATTTGCCAATTTTCTTATATTGTTTCTATTACAAATAAATGAAGCAATCTTGGAGAAGTTATTTATGTGTGTTCTACCAAAGAAAATATTAACTTACTTTAATTATCACCATTATTAATATTAGTAAAATCAAAATATTATTTAATAATATAAATTACATATGTGTTTTTTTTTATCAACCATATAACATGGAGTGTTATGTGTGATTGGGACATAGTTTGCCACCTAGGGAGGCAACCAATTGATGTTTCATTGATGTTTCTCACATTGGTTTCTCTCTCTCTCTCTCTCTCTCTCTCTCTCTCTCTCTCTCTCTCTTCCTCTCTCTCTAAGTATGATGAGGATTTAAAAAAAGAAACAGATTAATAGATATAGAGATCAGGTTGACAGCTGTCAGAGGGGCAGTTGGGGGAGGGTTGAGTGAAAAAAGTGAAGGGATTAAGCAAAATAAATATAAATCTAATAAACACAGATAACAGGATGGTGATTACCAGAGAGAAAGAGGGCTGGAGGGAAGGTAGAAGAGGGTAAAGGGGGGATAAATGGTGATAGAAGGAGACTTGACTTTGGGTGGTGAGCACACAATACAATATACTATAGAATTGCATGCCTGATATCTATATAATGTTATTAATCAATGTCACCCCAATAAATTCAATAAAACTTTTTAAAAATCATATTTGCTTTTATTTGTTTGCTTTTTCCCACCACCCCCCACCACAGGCCTTCACCACCCAATAGTCTGTGTCCATGGGTTATGCTGGGAAAATCATATTTGTTTTTAAATTGTAATTATTAATTTGCAGAACATCAGTAAATAGCATTTGAAAGAACACAAGTTGATACTACGCAAAGCTGCATGCCAACACACCATTTTATGCAACACTACATAACGTTTTTATTGTTTAGAACCTACTACTAAGAGAAAACAAATATAGAAAGTAAATGTAAACCTATAACTCATAAAACTGAAACTAATAATATCTTTGCATTCAATAATCAATTCCCTTCACTACTAGGAGCACTGGTTATTTCTATTATACCTATAACCCATGTTATGAAAATTTTAAAAATCACACGAAAATTTAATAAAAGCTCAGGCAACAAAATATTTGCCTAATTTAAATTCTAGTAAGGAGCTTAACTCTCAGAATTTTTCATCAGCACTGTGAATTTGTGAACATCATTCTGGCCAGAATTTACCTTTTTTAAAAAGACCTCTGAAGTTTAAAATACATATTCTGATTTTTTTTCTTTCACACTGTTAGTAGAAAAGAACCTTCCAAAACAGTGGTGGAGGTAAGCTCTAAGCTTAGTGCTCAATGGTAAAGATGGACCCTGTAGTTCCATAGGAATGGATACAGAACAAAATTAATGCCACTGGTTAAAAAATAAGTTGATTGTTAAAAAATGATTCAATACATATTTGAACTTTGTCTGGAGTTTACACAATGGTTGCTGCTAACGTGTTTAGTATACAGGTGAGCATTACTCCAGACACAGGGAATTTCACCTGTGGTCATACAACAGAAACAGAGTCAGAGGGAGAGATAGAATTTAAATTTTTAAAATGGATTCAAATGTCAACAGCTAATAAGAACAGTCAATAAGAGTAGCAAATTAGAGAAGAAATGAGGATCGACACTGGGGAAGTCCTGAAACAGTCAGAATAAGCCCAGCACTGTGAATCCTGAGTGAGGTGGACTCTACAACTGCCCTGCCTCCCAGGAAGAGAGCCTTTTACATCCCACGGGTTGCTGTGAGCTTTCAGTTCCTCTCTGTGAGCAGCACCTTACTTCCTCGCCTCACTATCAGGAACCGCTTGACTTGCCTTGGCCAATGAAGTAGGAGCAGTAAAAACAATTGCCAATTCTAAGCACAGGTTTACAGACTGTGGCTTCTGCTGGCACTCTGGCTCTTTTACCTCTGCCCTGAGATGGGTAGGTCAACATGAGGGGCTGCTTCCTCAGCTTGGATTTTGGAAGGAAAACACAAAGGTCACACCAATCCTTGATACTGCAGCCACTATGGTCTACAAATACCATTAAAGAGAACTATACCTCTGCTATGAGTCAACGTGATACTGCAGCCATTATAGTCTACAAATACCATTAAAGAGAACTATACCTTTGCTATGAGTCAATGTGATACTGAAGCCATTATACTCTACAAATACCGTTAAAGAGAACCATACCTCTGCTATGAGTCAACAACATTTGGAGATTGTTCCTGCAGCTGTCCCCAGTGAGAGCAAACTGATGCGGTAAATACCCACTGGATGACTTTTTGTGTATAATCTAGAGGACTTCACCAAGTCCGGATTGAAATATTAAAGGAGCCAGGTCAAGATGGAAGGGTATCCGCTATGAGCAAGGGTTTCTGTGGAAGACCAAATTTTGCTTTTAAGGACATCCCATTCCATTTGGGAGAACTTTTATGACTTCTCTAGGCTGTCACTGAAGACCATTAAGGAAAGGGTTGAAAATGCCAAAGGACTTTATGACTCACTCTTTCCAGAGATAAATTATCAGAAGATATTTCTTAGGAAAATTACAATTTACTTTGAACTTTGAGGGAGGGCAGCATCACCTCCTGTAGATGAATGGAAGGAATATTCACATTTCTGGAAGTTAAACACATTAGCAAATGTACCATGCTTAGAAGGGAAGCATGTGCAGGAGTGAAGGCTTCAAACAACAAAGGAGATTAAAACTGGAAATAAAGGTCAAGCCAAATTGTACACAACCTTGAATGCCACCTTATAGAACACCAATATTGAGTTTTATCAAATAACTAGCGGCCCGGTGCATGGATTCAACTGGTGCACAGATTCTTGCACCAGTGGGGTCCCTCAGCCTGGCCTTCACCCTCTCAGAATCCAGGACCCTTCAGGTGATGTCAGACTGCCAGTTTGAGCCCAATCCCCGCAGGCCAGGCCAAGGGGCCCCACCAGTGCACGAATTCATACACCGGGCCTCTAGTATGCATATAAGATCTTTGGTTAATCTCTTCCCACCCTCCTCCCTCCCTTCATCCCTCTGAGATTCATCAGTCTGTTCCATGTTTCCATGCCTGTGCATTGAGTGTCTGCCCCTGGTGGTCAGTGCCTGTCACAGCTACCAGTCAAACAGTCGCTTAGGCTTTTACTAGTATATATATAGATGCTCACAAGCACCTAGAAATGACATCTAAATGTAATGATTGTAGCCCCTAAAATACCTCTGAATAGATGTCCAAATACCAGTAGTCAGATCTCACTTTCCTTGTCTTGAGCCACAACCCAGAATGGAGAAACTTAGCTCAGAAAACTCACACATGGCATATTTGCACAAAATCTATTGTGTATTTCTACAGGCAATCAGCTAATGCCCCTTCAGAATCATGAACTGCTCTCCGATTTAGTTCACTGTGGAAACCTGCTGTTTTATATTGCTGCATTTCCTGCCCAGGTAGGAAATGCAGCAATATAAAGCCATTATATGCAACACCTAGACTAAATGTGACTATATTTTTTAATGGAGAATTTTAAGTAATACTAGACAAAAATATACACTCATAATTCTATTAAACAATTATTTAATTTAGCAAGCCTTCCTTTTCCTTCCACTGTAACAATTAGCTTACATTTTTCTCTGGAAAGTAAATTAGAAGGAAATAAATACAGATTTTAATGTTGCAACTTTACAGATAAGGTTTCAAACACAAAAATCATTCTTATTAAATATTATGGCTACAATTTCTAATGCTAAATGTGTTTTGCTACATGGAATATTCAATGAGTGTTAAGACAATATTGCAATGCTAATTTAAGTTTAGTATTTCTTGCATTATTTTCATTTCAGGTCACAGTTTTAATATTTCATTAACATTCTAATCATATTTTATGTATTTGTACATTATAAACATTACTATAAGGGCTTGAATTACTATGCATTTTTGTGCATCTCTGATTTAGAAAATCATAAGGCTGATGCTAAAATGTTAGCTTGGAAATAATTGATTTGAAGTCATTTCCTAGATGAGAGTACTTGAAGGACTGACTAAAAATCATTTTAAAATCAATCAAGTCTACATTTACATATGCAGTATTAAATGAAGAATAAAAGCAATTTTATAGATAATTCAAGCAAAATTACATTTAAGGTATGTTTTTGGTTTATTTGTTTTGTTTTTCCTGTTGGCTGATCAGCTGGTTATTTTTTGTGCTAAAATAACATTACCTTAAATTCTACCAAAGGTATAAATCTATAGTTATTGTTTCAGATTAGATATGTATTCACAATATCTATGATAATCACATATGTGTGTAGAACAAGAAATCTAACAAATATAATCCAAGTAATTTTCAGAAACCTCTTATTATTGTGCCTACATTACAATGTCAAAGAAAATGATTTTGTTCAAATTAATCCAATATTTATAGAAGGCCAATTTCTTAGTAAATCCAATTCATAAATAGTTATTGAAACTATACCATGAAAAAGGCACTACACTAGGGGCTATAACCAGAAAGAATCTGGAAGCATTTAGGGTTGTGAGTTAAATTCAAATCTGATCACTTCACTCATATATTTAAATCCCTTCACGTGCAATTCCTTTGTTCCTGACATGGCCAACATCTAGAAGCCCTGAGTGCCCCTTCTGGGTCATAATTTCATTTCACTATTTAATTGTTCATCTTGACACAAGGAGGGCTAATTTCTTGCCTGTTTTTGAAATTTATAAAAAGGGAATCAAACCATAGATATTATTTTATATCTGATTTCTTTCACTCAGCATTAAGATGCATCCAAATTTTCTATGTATCTGTATATATTGAGGGCTGATATTTTTAGATAAATATACAATAATTTCTTTATCCACTCTAATGTTGATGATCAGGATTCTAGTCCTATCCCCACTGTGTAGTTCAGCCTTCTAAAATAACTACCCAGAATACGGCCCATCTAACACGAGTTTTCAACCTGTGGAGAGGACTAAAATCTGACTTTTTTCCTTCAGTTTTATGAGTTTACTTCAAAATGCTATTTACCTCTTAACAACTTTTCTAGAATTGGCGGAAGAGAGGGGACATAGGTGATCCTTTGGGGCTTTGCTCTTGATGAACTGAGAGCTTTGACTCTGCCCCTTAGTTATTCTCATGAAGCCCTTGCTCTCATCTGCTTTATTAAAAGGTCCCTGAATTGAATCAGCTCTGGTTTAATTAATTGGCTATTATCCTTCCCTTTTTCTCGGTCAGGTAATATCCTGCTATACTATAGATTTTGAACAGTGTCTTAGTATTCATTGCTGGAAAGATTAGTCCAAGTCATCTACCTAACTATTTCTCTTCAGGCCGTTTTCTTTCACTGTCTTTAAAGTATCAGTCTTTCCCTTGGGTCTTTGAAAATATTTCATCAGCATATAAATTTTCCACCTGTATTTAAGTATTTTTGGATCTCAAATTTGGGCCTCAGATATATTCACAGACTCCTTGAATTTTCTTCTAAATATTAAATAAAATATTTTTATAATAAAGACCAATTGTATAATCGCTTAAGGCCATTCATGCTTACTGGAATGGAAAATAATAATAATAATAATATACTAATAATTAACATGTATTTATTGTTCAAAGAGGGTAAGTAACTTGCCCCAGACCATGTAGTTAGTAAGTGATGGAACCTGTTTACAAAATTGAACAACCTGGCTCCAGATTTCTGTCCATAAATGATTATACCCATTCCTTGGAGGAAGCAGTGATAGCTGTATCTCATTTACCACATATGTCCACTGTCTAACACAGTGACTCAAACACAGCAAGTGCTCAATAGATATTTCTTAGATGACTGCTTGAATCTAAGAAATATCTATTGTTCATATGTATTGTAAACATGATAATTTCCATAAAAATTAAAACAGGAAGATTATATCAGGTTAGATTGTCAAGGAACATTGACATTCTGAATTATGATTGGAAGCCTCCATCTGGAATGCTACTTATAATTTGAATAGGAAAATAGTAACAATGAAAGCAAAAATGTAAAAGAGCACAAATATATATAAAACCTGCTTTAAATACATTTGAATAGAGGAAAATGTTTTGGAGTTATATGTATCTCTATACTAATACTAATTAACATTTTGAACAAGGGTTCTAGACTATGTAGTTTATATAATTATTTCATTAATAGTATAAAGTATATATCATTTATTTCCATTTTACAAATAAGAAAATTGAGGTTCCAAGAGAAAAAATAATAGCTCTAGCAAATAGTGAAACTTGGTAATATAGAATAAATAGAAGAAAATTGGACAGGGAAATTTGGGGCCCAACTTAAGATTTTATATGGCCACATAAGGCATTTGTTTGTCATCCAGTAAATAAAGAAGATGAAAGAATTTCAATTTTGAGAAAAAAGGACCCAAAGTTCATGTGTATGGAAGAGAATTCTCGTGGTAGTAGGCATGATAGAATTTTTATCTACACTGATGTTGAAATGAGTTTTTGTTTCTTATATATTTTCTGATGAACTCACCTTATCTATGTGTGGCTGTGGTTCTATCTGTTTGTTTTTCTATTTCTGATGTTGCAACAAACACATATCTAAATGTACTCTGTCTCATTTCACGGGTTGGTTCCCAGGAACACAAAAAAGAAATGGAAACAATGGTGCAAACAAATAACTTACAAACAATAGGTGCATGCTATTCATTTAAGAAGTAAACATTGAATGTCTGGGTGCGCTTTTTTGGAAGGTCAGACCTCAGCTTACTTGGTGGATATAAAGAGTTTAGCCTGGAAAACATGAGAAGGTAGGTCCATTCCCAGGTAAAGAGCCAGCATAGGGAGAGGAATGAAATATGAGACGGCCTGGGAACTAGTTCTCAAAGGTGGTGACAAAGGATATCCAGAGCTGAACACAGAGGCCCTTGCACACCATGGCAAGAAGCTTTACCTTGATCTATAAGATGTCTGGATCTATTAAAAGATTGTACCCAGGAACACTTGCATGGAAAGCTTTCCACATTTTGATACATAACTTGAAATTTGTCCTTAGTGAGTTCTTATTACAAACTTTCTACCTGCTCTATGTGTGGCTACCCGACTTCCATTAACCACCTAGGGTTTCAACTTTGGAGTCCAGATATTTTTAAATGTACGATTGCTTCTCCCTCCACAGATACTGCTCAGAGATGACAATTTACAGTAATCCAAAGTGAAGAATGCAAAGTAGGGAAAGTCCCATGGATTTTCAAGTTCAGAAATCCCAGTTATTAATTCACCTTATCAAATAAATTCAAAAGCAACCAAAACCTTTGGCAAAAAACAATATCAAATTTAAAAATAGTTTCCATATTCAGCCATAGAACTTCAAGGTCAATTCAATGTGCATAGATAAGAAAAGTCCGATTCCATGTAGCTATTGCATTAAGTGAACTGAGGGCTTCTCACACTACAGACATAATCCTGGTTAATAGTTTTAACCAAACTCAGTAGCTTATGTCTTTTTGGAGTTCTCTGTCTCTGCTTCATGAATAGTGTGAGGCTTTTGTCAAAAATGAACAGCCCTATCTGTCTCTAG
Source organism: Myotis brandtii (assembly GCF_000412655.1). NCBI lineage: Eukaryota > Metazoa > Chordata > Mammalia > Chiroptera > Vespertilionidae > Myotis > Myotis brandtii. The sequence goes on along the minus strand of NW_005371960.1, from coordinate 946,577 downwards.
TGCCATGGACAATAACAGTCTGCATTGACACTGCATGGCTAAAATTGCCCTTGGTGCCTATTACTCAAGTATTTCTGCTTCCTCTCTTTGTGCTCAATCAACTCCCATTAGCCATGAAGGTGCTATTTGATGTCTTGCCATCAGACATGCTCTCAACATAACCAGTCCAAGACAATGGAGTTGGCCCATAAATTATATATATGGCACCTTATTGGAAGTACAAGGTAATAAAGAGGTAATATGCAAATTTACCATCACTCCAACACAAGATGGCCAGCAGGGGAGGACAGTTGTAGGCAATCAGTTAGGGGCAATAAGGCTGGAAGGGGAGCAGTTAAGCATCTATCAGGCTGGCAAGGGAGTGGTTTGGGGGTGATCAGGCTGGCAGGCAGAAGTGGTTAGGGGCAATTAGGCAGGCAGGCAGGTGAGCAGTTGGGAGCCAGCAGTCCTGGATTGTGAGAGGGATCCCAGATTGGAGAGGGTGCAGGCTGGGCTGAGAGACACCCCCCCCACCCCCGTGCACAAATTTCATGCACCAGGCCTCTAGTTATAAAACAAAACCCAACAAAATAGGGACATGATCCCTATTTTGACACCACCAAGTTATAATATAGTCTTCCTGGTCAGTTTAAGAGAACAGTGAAAGGCCACAGAACCTAAAAAGGAAGACTTACTAAAAATATTTTTATAATAAAGACCAATTGTATAATCGCTTAAGGCCATTCATGCTTACTGGAATGGAAAATAATAATAATAATAATATACTAATAATTAACATGTATTTATTGTTCAAAGAGGGTAAGTAACTTGCCCCAGACCATGTAGTTAGTAAGTGATGGAACCTGTTTACAAAATTGAACAACCTGGCTCCAGATTTCTGTCCATAAATGATTATACCCAAAATTCCTTGGAAGCAGTGATAGCTGTATCTCATTTACCACATATGTCCACTGTCTAACACAGTGACTCAAACACAGCAAGTGCTCAATAGATATTTCTTAGATGACTGCTTGAATCTAAGAAATATCTATTGTTCATATGTATTGTAAACATGATAATTTCCATAAAAATTAAAACAGGAAGATTATATCAGGTTAGATTGTCAAGGAACATTGACATTCTGAATTATGATTGGAAGCCTCCATCTGGAATGCTACTTATGATTTGAATAGGAAAATAGTAACAATGAAAGCAAAAATGTAAAAGAGCACAAATATATATAAAACCTGCTTTAAATACATTTGAATAGAGGAAAATGTTTTGGAGTTATATGTATCTCTATACTAATACTAATTAACATTTTGAACAAGGGTTCTAGACTATGTAGCTTATATAATTATTTCATTAATAGTATAAAGTATATATCATTTATTTCCATTTTACAAATAAGAAAATTGAGGTTCCAAGAGAAAAAATAATAGCTCTAGCAAATAGTGAAACTTGGTAATATAGAATAAATAGAAGAAAATTGGACAGGGAAATTTGGGGCCCAACTTCAGATTTTATATGTCCACATAAGGCATTTGTTTGTCATCCAGTAAATAAAGAAGATGAAAGAATTTCAATTTTGAGAAAAAAGGACCCAAAGTTCATGTGTATGGAAGAGAATTCTCGTGGTAGTAGGCATGATAGAATTTTTATCTACACTGATGTTGAAATGAGTTTTTGTTTCTTATATATTTTCTGATGAACTCACCTTATCTATGTGTGGCTGTGGTTCTATCTGTTTGTTTTTCTATTTCTGATGTTGCAACAAACACATATCTAAATGTACTCTGTGTCATTTCATGGGTTGGTTCCCAGGAACACAAAAAAGAAATGGAAACAATGGTGCAAACAAATAACTTACAAACAATAGGTGCATGCTATTCATTTAAGAAGTAAACATCGAATGTCTGGGTGCGCCTTTTTGGAAGGTCAGACCTCAGCTTACTTGATGGATATAAAGAGTTTAGCCTGGAAAACATGAGAAGGTAGGTCCATTCCCAGGTAAAGAGCCAGCATAGGGAGAGGAATGAAATATGAGACGGCCTGGGAACTAGTTCTCAAAGGTGGTGACAAAGGATAGCCAGAGCTCAACACAGAGGCCCTTGCACACCATGGCAAGAAGCTTTACCTTGATCTATAAGATGTCTGGATCTATTAAAAGATTGTACCCAGGAACACTTGCATGGAAAGCTTTCCACATTTTGATACATAACTTGAAATTTGTCCTTAGTGAGTTCTTATTACAAACTTTCTACCTGCTCTATGTGTGGCTACCCGACTTCCATTAACCACCTAGGGTTTCAACTTTGGAGTCCAGATATTTTTAAATGTACGATTGCTTCTCCCTCCACAGATACTGCTCAGAGATGACAATTTACAGTAATCCAAAGTGAAGAATGCAAAGTAGGGAAAGTCCCATGGATTTTCAAGTTCAGAAATCCCAGTTATTAATTCACCTTATCAAATAAATTCAAAAGCAACCAAAACCTTTGGCAAAAAACAATATCAAATTTAAAAATAGTTTCCATATTCAGCCATAGAACTTCAAGGTCAATTCAATGTGCATAGATAAGAAAAGTCCGATTCCATGTAGCTATTGCATTAAGTGAACTGAGGGCTTCTCACACTACAGACATAATCCTGGTTAATAGTTTTAACCAAACTCAGTAGCTTATGTCTTTTTGGAGTTCTCTGTCTCTGCTTCATGAATAGTGTGAGGCTTTTGTCAAAAATGAACAGCCCTATCTGTCTCTAGTGCCATGGACAATAACAGTCTGCATTGACACTGCATGGCTAAAATTGCCCTTGGTGCCTATTACTCAAGTATTTCTGCTTCCTCTCTTTGTGCTCAATCAACTCCCATTAACCATGAAGGTGCTATTTGATGTCTTGCCATCAGACATGCTCTCAACATAACCAGTCCAAGACAATGGAGTTGGCCCATAAATTATATATATGGCACCTTATTGGAAGTACAAGGTAATAAAGAGGTAATATGCAAATTTACCATCACTCCAACACAAGATGGCCAGCAGGGGAGGACAGTTGTAGGCAATCAGTTAGGGGCAATAAGGCTGGAAGGGGAGCAGTTAAGCATCTATCAGGCTGGCAAGGGAGTGGTTTGGGGGTGATCAGGCTGGCAGGCAGAAGTGGTTAGGGGCAATTAGGCAGGCAGGCAGGTGAGCAGTTGGGAGCCAGCAGTCCTGGATTGTGAGAGGGATCCCAGATTGGAGAGGGTGCAGGCTGGGCTGAGAGACACCCCCCCCACCCCCGTGCACAAATTTCATGCACCAGGCCTCTAGTTATAAAACAAAACCCAACAAAATAGGGACATGATCCCTATTTTGACACCACCAAGTTATAATATAATCTTCCTGGTCAGTTTAAGAGAACAGTGAAAGGCCACAGAACCTAAAAAGGAAGACTTACTACCTGTGAGTAGTTTGGCTGATTCAGAGGTGTTTGGAAAAAAAAAAAAAGCCTCCTTCAAGATGTAACTTCAAAAGATAAAATAGGTTATAACTGCAAAATCTAACACAGAACCAGCTGGATTTAGTCCCTAGAGAGATTGAAGTTGAAGAGAGTCACAGTGTAAGCTGCAAATGAAGAATGTAGAAAATTGTCACCATCAATTTCAGTGCCTTTGGGAGGCTTTTGGCAGCCTGCGTGGGAAGACCAAGTAAAACCAAATGATGGATTTTGCCCTCTTGTCATTGCTGAGCTGATGGATACAAATCACTTGCCTTTTAAACCAAGTTGAAGAAATAAGATGCATTGAGCTGTAAGGGGATCAAACAGATGAAAGTGAGATACCAACAGATCAGAAGGTGTACACCCCAACGCAGTCTGGATCAATTTTCTTAAATTGGTTATGGTAGACAGAATTAATGTTCTCACTGAATTCTGAGGACTGGACTCTCTTACCCAATAGTTTCACAATAATGATGGAAGGGAAGGTGCTGTGATTGATGCTTTAGGTAAGGGACATTGCTAGCATCACTTCTAATCACACCAGTGGGCGGACCCGTGCCACCTCTGCAAAAAAATCTCTGAGTGGAGGGCAGAGTGTGAGAATGGAAGCCTGGAAGCCGAGACCATTTACCAGTCCTGTGACCCTGAGCCTGCCACTTTATCTCTCCGAAGCTTGTTTTCTTTATAAGGAATGTGAAGATTAAAAAAGGTTTTCTATTTCACAAGGTGGTCTGAGGGCTAGAAGAATTAACTCTGTGGAAATGCACTGAAGTACACATGTTTAAAGAGAGCCGTTTAAGGACAATCTATAATAATAAAAGGGTAACACACTAATTAGACCAGACAGTCGAATGGCCTTCTGGACGTCCTTCCGGACGACCTTCCAGACAAAGCCGGGGCTGCGAGGGCCGAGGGCAGCCACCGCAGCTGTGAGGGCCAAGCCCCTTGCATGAATTTCGTGCATCGGGCCTCTAGTCGACTAATAATTCCCTTCCCTTCCAAAAGTTCTTTGACGGATCCAAAATGAAAATTATATGTAAAAACTTTATTGGTGCTAGTAAACAGGGAATATTTTTGCCATTAAAACAAAAAGTTTAAAGGACTTCTTTAAGATACAGTAAAGGTAAGATCAGGTAATGAAACGCAATAACCACCTGGCAGACCAACAGAAGTAAAGGGTGTGAGGAAGGGACCCACATGGGTAATAAGTGAAGAGGACTTTCCAACAGAGGCCTGGGAACTACTAGTCTAAAACTGGCGTGAGCCAAGACAGAAGGATGGCCACTGGGACCCTTGGAAGGTTAGCAAATTGAACAATTTAAAGAACTTCAGAAGCTATCTCAGTACCCAGATACATACAACAGGCTGTGGCCTTCACCGCCCTTCCTCCAATGAATGTGGCCAGCCCACAAGGTAAACCATAGGATTTGGTCGTGCAGACTCATAAAAATACAGCCAGGTCAGTTAGAGAATGTTTGAAATGATACTTCCCCCACCTTAAATGGTAGGAGAGAGTAAGAGGAAAAAGCCTCTCTGGTAGCTCTTTCCATTCTTAGCCTTGAACAGAAACATTTCTGATGGATCACAGGCATCCCCATTTTCCATCTGGAGTAGTGGGTGAACTGGCAAAAAGAGAATTACTCCAACTACTTTAGGAACTGCAATCATAAATATGGACACACATATACAAACTTCAACAAAGTAAATTTTCCTGCCAAAAAAATACCTTTGTGATAGCCAACCTGCTAATTCCCACTTTCTAAGACTAGGGATAATGCAGGGAAAACATAGACATAAATCCTCACCCTCATGGGCTCATATTCTAAAATAATTTTTTTCTACTTGAAATCGGTTCCCCCATTTTATATTGCCAGGGAAAGAAGGGCTGTATTCAGAAAAATAAAATTATTGGATCTATAAGAAGACCAGGAAATACATTTTTTTCAGATGAAATATAAATAGGGAAACTAAATTTAAAAAATTAATTGAAGCAGTAAAGAATGGATTGTTACTACAGCAAAACGAATATTTGATTTAGAAACAGGAATCGTCAAACACTATCTATAAAGAATAAGATAGTAAATACGGGGTGCCCCAAAAATGTAGACACAGTTTGAATGATTATAAAGTCAGTGTTTATTAACATACAGTTCATTTTCAAAATGTAAAATAATATACAGAAATGAATAATTTGGGGGGTGGGGTCCAATGCCTGTTTTCAAACTAATGACGATTCCAGTCCAGGCACTGCTGATAGTATGAAGCAATGGAATCACAAACATTAAGAATCATTTCACTCGGTATTTGTACGTCCTCAATTTGTCGACTGCTGCTGGTTTTGTACCATAAACTTTATCTTTTATGTATCCCCATAAAAAAAGTCTAGTGGCACTTTAGGATAAATTTTCTTTATTCAAAGCTTAGTCTGGCTTTACCCACTAATTTAAATCAGTTAAACCTGAAAAGGAGTGAAACTTAAGTGAGTTATCAGCTGATAAAGTGTGTACACATTGTTTAAGACCCTATACGTATTTTAGACTGTGGATTCCATACGCAGTCTCTGTTGCTTCTTATCATCATCATTATCATCTCTTAGCAACCCTTTCAAAATGTAAAAACCATTTTTAGCTCATGGGCCTTACCAAAAAAGGTCATAGGCCGTAGTTTGCCAACTCCCGATTTAGAAGATCAGTTTCTTTCTTTAACAACATGTTAAAAAATATACTAGGATTAAGACAATGTTAGTGGAGAACAGACCAGGAAATCTACCAAAAGTGAGAGAGCAAACAGAAGAAAAGCAAAACCATAATTAGATAAATAACAAGGAGCATTTTCCTAAAGCTGAAGGCTTAAATCTTCAGATTAAATGAGTCCAGAATGATGGACAAAAGAATGAATGTAAAGAGAACTATCCAGAAATGTATTTTAGTGCAGATACTGAATTCCAAGAAAAAAATGTATATAATCCTTCTAGAATTCATGCAGAAAGAAAAAAATGTTTACATACAAAATATAAATTATGTTCACATTAGACTTCTTTTATGTTTTATTAATCATGCTGAGGACAGAGGAGAACATCTACAGTTAGACAAGTTGGGAGTCTAGCCACGTCTTGTCATTCAAGTGCCAAAGTAACAGAAAATTTCCGATGTCCAAGGACCTAATAGTACACCAGCTATTACTCCACCTGGATGAAAATATCTGCCAATGGGCTCGAGGAGATTTAGAAATACATCATAAAAAGTGAAGTGTAAAATCTAGTGACAAAAAATTCTGAGAAGACTCTGAGGAATGTATGTTTAGGAGGGGGAATAATATTATTTGAAGTACAAAAGCCATCAGAAATAAATAGAAAAAAGTTTAAAAACTGGAGATACAAAGGTAAAAAATTAGGAGACTTCAGATTTACTGTCCACACTCAGGAGAGTGTGACCCAAATACAAAGCAAGTTCTGTACATTTAAAGCAGACTTTGGACTTCCAGCTTCTGCGTGTAGGGACGGACTGGCTCGAGTCATTTCCTCTGCACCTCTGGACACACCAGCCAACACTTCTGCAGTTATACTTTCACCTGTAGTGGCAGTGTTTCGGAGGGAGATGTCCCAGAAATACTCCCCAGCTTGTAGGGACCTGCTTCAGCAGGGACACATGCTACCCAACTTCATCCATTTACTCACTTAGGAGACACAGTGTGCCAGGCACTTCCTAAAGCTAGGGATAAACAGGAACAACCCAGAGACAACTCCTGCCCTTACAGTGCCAGTGTTCTACCGTAAAATAGGTGTCTTTTCCCTTCCACTGGAGACCTCTTCCCCATTTTATAGTGCCAGCTGTAATAGGTTTTGTCTTTTTTCTTTTCTTTCCTTATTCCTAACGTTGCTTCTTAAAATGTGGAGTGACGTCTGTTAGTAACCTTGCTTTGCGGCTGAGGATCAGAAGTGACTGTGGAAGGAGGCCGTCTATCAACTATGAGTGAGAGGTCTGAGTCAGGGCGCCTGGCTTTGAACCCTGGCTTCATCACTTAGAGGTTCTAGCGGTGGGACCTCAGACACATTCCTTAACTTCTTTGGATTTCAGTTTTCTCATTTATATCATAAAGCTAACAATAGGATTTGCCTTAGAAAGTTGTAGAAAGGATTAAATACTATAAGTGATTAAAGATTGAAAATACTGTCAGAAATGTAAAAAGGTGCCCAATAACCCCATGCTCACATTTAATCATTACAGCTGATCCCAAATAAAGGATGTGCCCCTTAAAGTAGAGCTGTAATAATGGAAGTAATATGATGATTGTTCATTGAACCTTTATTTCCTCATCTTTTAAATGGACATCACAGTACATGTACACACATACACGAAGTTGTGAACGATACACAGATGAAAAGAAAAAAACACATAGAAAGCATTGCAAGCCAATCCATAATTTGAACGCATGTAATTCTGACCTCCACACTGTTCTGTTCTGCTTGTGCCAGCTCCTTAGAAAAGGCATCTGAATCTCCATTCGTCCAAATAACCTAATGAAGTTAATCCCTTTAGGACGATGCAAACGCTTTGCACACATTGAGCTGAGTGTCATTTACCCGGCACTTTTCTTATGACAAAGCCTTTTTTTTTTTTTTATAAAAGGTGCAGTTTATAAAATGGCATTGTGACACTATTGAACATAAAAATAAAAGGCAGACTGAGTCCTTTGGGGAGAACACACTGCCCTCAGAGACGAGCTTAATATGTCACTCTCAGAGAAAAGCAATTCTTAGGAAAAGGGCAAGAGCAATCATCTGAGAGGAACCTCACACTTGATAGAATGTTCAGCGACCAATTCAAGGGCAGAGAGAGAGCAAGAGTCATATGGATGGGGCTATAGGGATGAGAGATGGCATCCGAAGGGTCACTGGCCTGAAAGTACCCTTTGCTCCTGTCCTAACACTAATTGTAGCAATAGTTACCACTTGCAAAATGCTTACTCTGTGAGGGGTACTGTTCTGTTTGCTTTCCAGGCTTTATCACATCCAGTTCTCACATAAATAAGGTAGGTCCTGTTATTATTCTTCTGATTCCCTAGATAAGGATAGTGAAACTCATGTAGACTCAGAAATTTGCTAAGATTTTAAAACTAGGAAATAGAGTTGCTAAGACCTGGATAAAAAATTGAATTAAACAAAATTATTTTCTTAGTCAATTAACATGATCATTCTTCAAGGAAGAACGTATATTCTGCCACTGATTTTAACACAATTTATCGATTTAATTATTCCCTTATAATCATGCATAGATGCATTTAGCCAATGTTATCAAGGAGCCTAAGTACAAAGCCCTTTGCTTGGCATTGTAGGAGACTAGTTTTTAAAATCCCCCAAAAGTATGAGTTTACAATAGAAGATGCTCCTAACAACCCCAGACACTGCATTATCTACTCCAGGAGTGAGTGTCGGCCATCCTGATAGAACGTAGATGCACTTGGTAGAACCGGAAGTTAGATTCATGCCCATCCCCATCCGACCTAACGGCACAGCCTAACACTGCCGCGACCCATCCTCTCACAAGGGAAAACAGCCTCATGTGCTCTCTCAGATTTTACTGAGTGATATTAAGATATCAGTCTGCTGACTCTCCTGCCATGATATTTGAGAAAAGGCTGAGAAGTTTCGAAAAATGTTGCTACCTATTAACTAAAGGGTGATTTTGCAAAATGTAAAGATTAAGAGAGGAAAAGAAAACCGGATTGGGATTGGGCAGAGGGAAAGTGGATCTGCAACGCAATCCCAACAGAATCCCAGCCAACCCCAAGAATGTTGTAGTTCTGGGATGATCCATTGAGTTGGGACAAGGGAGTCAAGCCTTTAAAGTTCAAGGTATATGCTCACCTCCTTTGTAAGTAAATAACAATGTCCCATATGGCTTTACTTTTCCATTTTCACTAATTGCGATTTACTACTTGAAGAGTAAAAAGCCATTGTTTTCTTTTTATGTTTGCTTACTTATAATCATCAAACTAGTTCATTTATTATCCAATTATTCTGATGTGGTATGTAAGAAAAAAACAGGGGTTTCAATGGATACTCTTTAAAGACTTGCTTTATAAATGAATATATATATATACATATATATATTTCCAATCTAAAGAAATTTTCTATGGATTAATGCATAACTACAACTTATTTTATGGCATGGTGAAGCAGGAACATTAATATATACATGCTGCAGACTTGTAGATTTCCACTAACAACTGTTTGCAGTATGAAAGGGTAGTTCTTATTCCATTTTTAATAATGATATCAAATTATTGAAGCTTTATTTTTTTTAATTCCTAAGGCTTTTAAAAATCAGATGCAGGAAGTTAAGTGGCTAGCTACTATTAGCTTCCAGCATCTATCCATTCTCCTAGGGCAAATTGATTAGTTCAAGAATGGGTAGGTAAGTCAATCAGAGCCAATGGGCTGCATAGGCATGACTTCTGTGGCTTCCAGGAATTTCTCTCTGTCTCTTTTCCTCTGCAACTGAGATTTGTTGAGGTAAGGCTTGGCCCAATTGCATTCATCTTGCAATATTGAATGGAACCAACCTAAAAATGCTAGCAACTCACTGAGAAAAGCAACTCAGAAAATCTGACCCTAAAAACTTTGTTTATGCATCTGGATTAAATCATGTCGGAAGCTTGTCTTAATTTTAGACTGTCAGTTACGTGACCCAATAAATTCCCTTTACTGTTTAGGCCAGCTCAGATTTTTCTGGCCAGCAGCCAAATGAACACTAACTGAAACCTCAGGGAAATCTGCCATTGATCCAATGAACAATTGTGGTAGAATTAGCTCTTCATTACAAAATAGGCAAATAGGAAATGCCAAACACCATGTTATTCTTTTTATTCCTTCTGGAATGTTTATGCATCACCAGTATCTCTTCACAAGGAATGAAATGAATAAAAATATGTACAAGGCAAGTTAAGTGGGGAGTCATTAGGGGAAATGTGTCTTTGAAAGTAATATTACCTTGTTAAATTCACCAAAATCATATTGTAGTTGTCTGTCTTGCATATCTAGAAAGTAAAGTAAAGTGTATCAGTATATCCCCTAATAGTCTTTCAATCAGCACAAATACCAAACAAATTCACATAAGGCTAAATCTCATACCAATTTTATAATGAAAAAATCTATTCATCTAGTTTCCAGATGGTCAAATTCTCTGTTCAGGGCATTTCTTTCTCAATATTAATACAACTATAATGCCAAAAGAGTAAATGAAGCTAAGAGAGGGCATATTCTTCAGTGGTTCTCAAGGAGATAGTAACTCCTCCTGAAAGTATTTATTAGTAAACAGTGATTGGGGGTAATACTGGGGCATAGTGACCAAAAACTAGGATGCTGTTTATTTAGAAACAGGCTTGACCAAAATGCCAATAAATACTGAGTCTGTAGTGAGGCCTGCCAAAATGCACAAATTTCAAAATAAAGATTCTTTTTATTTTATAACATTCTGGCCCTGGTGCCAATGTCAATCTACAGCATTGAGGACCCCTAGCATACATCTCATGATTTCTAAATACCATTTTATATTAACAGAAACTAGGGGTCCTAAGAGAAATGGCTGATTCCCTGTCTGGTGCAAGAAATGTACAAGGTGAACACTGGCCCATCATGTGCCAGAAAACAAGACTGTTATAAAGACTAATGAACTCATGCCACAGGGACAGAGGGCATAGATAGGGTAAATGAAATATTTCATGAAAGAGAGATAGAGAATATGAGAATGAATCACAACACATACAACACATCAAATATTAAGGAACTCATGCCACAGGGACAGAGGGCATAGATAGGGTAAATGAAATATTTCATGAAAGAGAGAGAGAGAATATGAGAATGAATCACAACACATCAAATATTAAGAACCTATAAGTTCATGATGATTTTTTTAAAATATTTTTTTGTTGAAAGTATTACATATGTCCCTTTTCTTCCCCCATTGACACCTTCAAACCTGCCCCCACCACCTGCCCCAGGCCTTCACCGCCCTATTGTCTGTGTCCGTGAGTTATGCATACATGCATACAAGTTCTTTGATTGATTACTTCCCACCCACTCACCCTCCCCACCTTCTCTCAGAGATTCCTCAGTCTGTTTCCATGCTTCTATGTCTCTGGATCTATTTTATTCATCAGTTTATTTGTTCATGAGAATTCCACATATGAGTAAGATCATGGGCACTTGTCTTTCTCTGACTGGCTTATTCGCTTAGCATAATACTCTCCAGGTCCCTCCACACTGTCTCAAAGGGTAAGAGATCTTTCTTTTTTACTGCTGTATGGTTTTTAAAAAGTAAAAGTCATTATTTACCACAAAGGACCAACTCAATATTCTGAAAATTGACAAATAAAGAAAAATACTAACTATTTATCCTGATTTTCCTCTATAACTTTATTTCAAGGTAATGGAGAATTTAATAAGGAAAAGTTCTTGTCTATGGACTGTCTGATAAAAAGACAAAAGGAATGATAAAATTAGAAAATCACCATTTCACAATCCCAATTTTATTAATAATGAATATTATGATTTTAATATTATTATACTAATATTTTATATCATTTT
>NW_005371960.1:902816-934433 GCF_000412655.1 Myotis brandtii | reverse complement strand
TATAATATTCATATTTTCATATTAATAGAAATATTCATCATGGATTCAAAAAGCTAATGGTGCTTTAGGAAAAAATCAGCACCACCTATGTGTATTCTGACCAAAAATACTGAAGTTGAATCAAATTAAATCTTAAGAAAAAAATTATCACTTTAAAAATAATAGGAAGATAGAGAGCTACTATAAAAAGTCCTCTCAGGGAAAGATGATCACCCAAATTTACAGTGTAGGGCATTCTGCAGGACAAATGACCCAGTTTCTGCAAAAACCATAATTAAGTAAATAAATAAGTCATCAAAAAACATGGAGGAAAAGAAAAGGACTATTTTTGAATAAAAGAGACTTCAAAGGCATAACAATTAAATGTGATGTCAGGTTTCTGTTTGAATCTTGATTTGAACAAACCAATTGTTAGTAGATAATTTTGAGAAATTAGGGCAATTTAGGAAAATTTAAATATGGCTTGGGTATCAGATGGTATAAAGAAACAGTTGCTGAATTTTTCAGGTATAATAATGTCATGATGGGCACATAAAAAATTCATGCCAATTAGTGAAGCACACTGAATGATTTAAAAGAAAAATAATCGTAGGGTCTCAACCTCAGGAACTTCCCAGGAGACATCAGGGACTGGCCTTCGTAAAAGAAGGGCAAGTAGAGAATGAAGAAAGTGGCCGACTGCTCTGGATTGGTAGGGGCTGGGTTTAATAAGAAAAGGAACTTACACCCTGGCTGGCATGGCTCAGTGGTTGGTGAATCAGCCTGCACACTGGAGGGTCGTGGGTTCGATTCCTGGTCAAGGGCGCATCCCTAGGTTGCAGGTTCAATCCCGGTCCCCAGTGAGCATGTGGGAGGCAACCCATCAATGTTTCTCTTTCCCTCCTACCCCCTTCCTCCTCCCTTCCACTCTCTCTGAAAAAAAAAGTAAATGGAAAAATATCCTCACTCCTCAAGTAAAGATTAAATAACAATCATAATAAAAAAAGTAAATGGAAAAATATCCTCACTCCTCAAGTAAGGATTAAATAACAATAATAATAATCTATATATATAAAAGGCTAAGTGACCGACCATCCATCCATCTGTCTGACCAACCAACTGGCCAGTATATATGACACAATTTAAAAGTAAACATTGACTCGCACATGTGCGAAACATATGAAGCTCTCGCTGACACCCATCACACACGTTTTAATTTTATAATACTATATTATATATACTATTTTGACATGTAATATTTTGCAGTAACATAATTACCAAACGAATCTTTCTTCTAATTAATTTCCTTTCAATGTGCACGAATCCATGCACGGGGCCACTCATAATAATAATAAAAGAAAAGGAACTTACCAGGCTCATCTCAAACAGCTGCAAGTCTAGTAAATCTCCACAAAATTCCGTCAGAATTTTAAATGTTTACATAGAGGCCTGAATCAAGTGCAATCACATCTACCATCCAAGTGGTCTTAGCAATACCTCCCCTCACTCTCTCCAGGTGGTGCCCTTTGAAATGGCTCCGGAGCGGAGCCTGATACCAAACGAATCTTTCTTCTAATTGTGGAGCCCAGTCCACATGGGGGAGGAGGGTGGAGCCGCCAAAGGCCTGGATGCAGCCCTGCAGGAGTCGACAGGCAGTGACAACCTCTGCATCACCTCCTCCAACATGAACATGGCTAGCACGCCTTAAAATACTCCAGAAAAATAAAAAAATAAGTGTGAGCACAGGAAATATAGATACAAAACTGGAAAAATGAGGATCATTCTTGAAGTTGGTTTATTATATCAATTTCTATACTTTCGTGAATGTCATTCCTTGTACCTTTTCTTTGTTTTTGTTTTTGTTAGTTTTTTTAGTTTTTTTGTTTTTGCAAAAAGAAAGTACTAGAAACATAGTCAAAGTTGTTTCTCTGAGTTCCATTTCGATAAATAATTGAATTAGGTAGGTTTCTACCAATTAAGCAAAAGGCAGTTTTCTTGGAAGCTTATCATTTGTGGTTAATCAGGACAAGAAGCTGGAACCACCCTTGACTCCTTTTTTTCCCCTTTCATATCCCACATCGACTCCATCAGAAAACCTTGGCTCTGCCTTTGACATATATCCTGAATCTGACACCCCCTCATCACTTGCACGGCATCTATCTGTTTCCAAGTTACCACTCTCTCTCGTCTGGATTATTGCAAACGTCTCCCAAGGGCTATGCTTGCTTCAGTCTTCTTGCTCTTTGGTTTATTCTTAACAGGGCACCCTGTTGCTTCTTTTCTCATCACCTCTGTTTCTGCTCTGTGTCTATCTCACTCAGAAGGGAAGGGTATGTCCTTAACGCAGCCTATGTATAGGGTTCTATGTGATCCGGAACTCTACTCTCTCCTGTTACTCTCCTCTTCGCTCCAGCCAAACTGGCTTCCATATCATCTCTTTTTTCTTTTTAAAAATATTTTATTGATTTTTACAGAGAGGAAGGGAGAGGGATAGAGAGTTAGAAACATCAATGAGAGAGAAACATCGATCAGCTGCCTCCTGCACACCCCCTCCTGGGGATGTGCCCGCAACCAAGGTACATGCCCTTGACTGGAATTGAACCTGGGACCCTTCAGTCTGCAGGCCAACGCTCTATTCACTGAGCCAAACCAGTTAGGGCTCCATATCTTCTATTGAATAGAACAGCATACTCCAGTCTCAAGGCCTTGCCTATGCTGTTCCCTCTATCAGGCAAACCCTTCCCCCATCTATCTGTAGCATTTGTTCCCTCACTTCTTTTAGGACTTTAGTCAAATGTCATTTTCCCAGAATTCCTTTTCTAACATTAAATTATCTGGCCTTCCCTATTGCTCTTTAATTCCTTATCTTTTTCATACCTCTCATAAACGTGCAACCCATATGTTGAACCTACTTTTTATTTCTGTATCCTCTATTTTTCCATGAGGGATTTATGTCTCTGCTGCTCACTGCTACATCCCTAGCACTCAGAAGAGTGCCTGGCACACAGTAAGAATTCAGTAATTATTTGTTGAATAAATAAATTAAGCTACTATTCCAGGAGTGTTGTTCATGGCCCAAGAGGCTCGTTATCCTCCCAAGTGCATTGCCTTGACTTGTTTTAACCATCAGGGAGCAAACTCACTTCTTGCATTATTCACTCATTGTTCTAAATATATTTATTGAGCTCTTTCTATGCATTACGAACTGAAAATACAATAATTAATAAGATGAATATGCCATGCAATCTCCTGCAATCACCTTCCAGTTTTTAGGAAAGGAGGGTCACCTCACTGTCATCTTATGATCATTCTACACAGGTGTGAAATGCTATAAAAGCATTACAGAGGCATTGCAAGATATGGATCCTTTCTGGACTGGGGCAGTCTTGGGGAGCGAGGAGGGGGCGTGCAGGGTTGAATGGAGTTCCAAAGACAATTGCCTCTGCTTAGCAGATTCCCCTTATGGAACTCCTCCAAAGGCAGCCCAAGAGGAGTGGGAAATGAGAGTATTGCCCATGGTCTCCTCAAATGATAAGCACTCGTAGCTATAACCAGCTCTCACTGCTGCGCCCTGATAAGCATGCATGGAGCTAAGGAGTAACTCTGCCATCTGGACAAAAGGGTGGGGTTACTGCTGGAGGCACTCAAGGAGAAGCACACAGAATAGCAGCCCGACCTATAGCCAACTGGAGGGGAGAAGTAATTCCTTGCAGGTACAGTTCCATGCAGTAGCTAATGACTGCAGTCTTTATCATAACCCAAACACTTCTGAAATTTGTGTCTTTTAGTGATGCCCAGGCTAACCTAAGGTGTCTGCTCTAACAATGTATGCATGTTTTGCCAATCAGAGCTTCATCATTGTTATAAAATACCTAGATTCAAGATCCTTTTTCATTATCACAAGAAATTTCATCATTGCATTTTATCAACATAAGAAAAGAAATACTGGTTATATTTTAATCAAATTTCAACTGTTTAAATTTTTGAATTACTGTAAAAAATGTTTTTTAATGTTTTATTACCTATTTGTGGAAACAAAGTTTCTTGTTGATGATGACTATCAAAAATTTAAAGACATCATTATTTTAAAAGTCTTAATCAGAAATTGCTTGTATTAATTTCACAATTAACAGCCTGTTAAAAGTTATAGTTATGTTCACTGAAGCAAGCTCAATTTCTCAATATGAAATTTCAAGATTTCACTTGGATGTATTCTTCCAATTAAAGATCAAGTTGTTATAGTTATGTTCACTGAAGCAAGCTCAATTTCTCAATCTGAAATTTCAAGATTTTTATTCCTAACACTTTGCTTCATAAGGAAATGTAATTATTTTCATTACCATGCCTTATATAGCTACTCAAAAATTTTCTCTGATTTATCCTAGGAAATACTATAATTTTCCACATGTGCTTTGCCATGTAAAAAAAGTTGATAAGCACTCGGCGTGGGAAACTTGTATGCCATGGGTGAATTTCTGGCCTCTTACATGCAGACATTTTCAGACAGCCCAGATTTCCCAATGGCTTTTGAAACCCTTTTTCTCCTGGTTTGATTTCTGTGCAGATGGAGACAAGCACTGGTGACATGAATAGCCTCCCTGTGCTATCATTCAATTCCTTCTGACCCTTAGAATGGGATTAATACAGCTTCACCCTTTGAAGGAAAAATTATACCACTGTCTTGAAATGTCACTACAGAGAACATGTGAGTTCAGTAAAAGGATATGTTACAGGTGCAGATTTCTCGTCCAAGTTAGTATGACGGATTCAGGTTCAAAGAAGTGAGCCAAAATGTACCAAAATGCCATTTGCCACATTTATCGTAGTACATAAGCTTAATCCATAGAAATACAGTTATGGTTGAACTGATCATTGATGTCTCTAATATCTTTTTTTTACTTTTAATTTCTTTATTGATTAAGGTATTACATATGTGTCCAATATCTTGAATATCTTTTAGGCTCATTTACTTTTTTTTTCTAGAGAATTTAGAACTTGGCACTAAGAACTTGCCTTATTAATACTGGGTTTGATGCCTGATTATCAAAACTGTGTATAACCAAAGCTAAGTGGCCTCAGCATGATAAGGCAGCCTTGCCAGTTAGTGACTACATGGTAACAGATGTTTTCCTGTTCGTGTGTTTCTTTTCCATTCAGAAATGGAAGGACCTTGTGTAACCATTGGTGAGGCTTTACCTTCTGCATATCCATCATCACTGTGGCTAATTCAAAAGAGGAATCTGTGAATGGCACAAAAATGCTATTCCTCTAACTATGAAGACAAATATTAACACTTGGAAAGCAATGGTTATATTTGGAAAAAGAAGAATCATGCAAAAGCTGGTAGTGACGGGCGTGACCAGTAGGAGCCAGGATTCTGTTCCCATTTCCTTTGTATGTATCTCCATTAATGTGAGGTAGCTGCCTTACCCCTAAGAAAAATCAAATAATTATTTATTGGTTTGAATTCATAAAATAAAAGATGTATAAGGTCTTTAATATTCATAGCATTAACCACAGGCACATTAAGAAGAGTGCAAGTTTTTATTGATATTTATTCGTGGGTCAGGGCTAAAGAATAGTTGCAAACAGTGGATATGCTGTAATTCTGTGATACAGTAAAGCCTTAGCTGAAAGCCAGTTCTCCCAAGCCCAGATTTCCCGTGAAAAGCTATATGTGCTGTGTTTTTATTTTTAAACAAGGCAATCTTTCTTGCTGCAGAAACTCATTGAGAAGTTGAGTTTATAGAGAGAATGTGTAGCTAGCTAATCGGTGAGCGTTCAGTCAGGGTGGCAGGACACCATAGACTGTAAATGAGTACATGTACAATGATGCCGATGCTAGCTCTGTCGGGTCTGGGTAGAGTAAGGCACTCTGTGTAATGCCTCACACACATTCTCCTTTAAACCCCCTGCCTTTGCACAAGAGGGCCTACTTGTAATCCCATCTTCCTGATGAAGCAAATAAGGCTTAGCATCTGAACCCCAGTGTGTCTGACTCAAAATTCCATGCTTCAACCCTTGGCTCATCTCCTCTTAACAAATGCATGTTAAAGTCCCTACATTTTACACATCAGACCTGGAAATGCTTTTCTACTAGATGACAGCTGTTTACATTCTCTCAACCTTTCTCAGGGAGGGGGCGGGAGGAGGAGTATAATATCCACTGCTTTACAGGCTTGTATAAATTATGTATTAATCTGCAAAACCAATTTTTACTTTTTAGAAGCCCTTATGTTAATATTTAGAGTCAATCTGAAGCAAATGAAGACTTGGGCATTTTAATATGTACTTGAAGAATGATTAAACCCTGATCACTGTGATTGTAACCACTATCAGACATGAGGATACCCACAACCAGAAAGGTCAGGAATGAGTTCTCAGGTCATTGGCTTTGCCCAGAGCTGCCTTGGTGAGTCACATTCCACATAGCCTCTCAGTGCTGAGCTAGCATCTATGTAGATCAAAGCCGTGGCCAGAATGGCTAATTCATGCGCTAAACCCAAATGTCAGGATTTGTTAACCACGTATTCCTGGAAAAACTACCTAACTGAACCCACTGAAAGAAAAGCAGAAGAACAAATTATTTGTCTAGATTTAGATTCAGGTGTTTTAATTTACTGCTGTGAGGAGCAGCCAAACAATAAAAGCAATGACACAGTAACAGCCTACCTGGGGAAAGAGTGAGGGTCTATTGCGGCAAGCCTTCAGGGAGAGGCATGTAAAGGAATTTGTGAGATTGATGAAGTGTTTATTGCATATGATACAGATATAATGGATTGCCCCTCCAGTCTTCTCAAAGCGCATGGAATATGAATGCATTATTGAATGAATAAGTCAGCAGCTAATGATATAAAGTCTTTCAATGTATCAACCTAGCTGTTCATTCTTAATCTCTCTGCTCCTTTCCCCCACCCTTCTTTCTCCTTCTCCTCACTTTAATGAGGAATGTGTTGTGATTACAAACGTGTAATAACCCCACTACTACCACCATCACATAAACATCTTCTTCCTTCTTAAGGTGCAAATATTAGCTAAGGAGCCTTTTAGATCCAAGGCAAAAACCTGCCTCTCTCCCTCTTTGTCTCTTTTCTCCCCTCCAATTCCACCCAACTAACCAGCACACACTGAACTGCTCACAGTGACTTACATTTATTATAGCAACAACATCATTCTTCACACTTCTTATAGTCCCATAATGATTAGTAGTGTTTGGACATTGATAGCAGGACATGAATGCTACCATCTCTCCAAGCTTTTACTCACATAAAGAAAGGAGAGAGCCCAGTCAGCGTGGCTCAGTAGTTGAGTATTGATCTATGAACCAGGAGGTCCTGGTTCGATTCCTGGTCAGGGCACATGCCCAGGTTGCAGGCTCAATCCCCAATAGTGGGTGTGAGGGAGGCAGCCAATCAATGATTCTCTCTAATCATCGATGCTTCTATCTCTCTTTCCCTCTCCCTTCCTCTCTATGAAATCAATAAAAACATTTTTAAAGGAGAAATAAAAATGACAAACATGAGCCCTAGCCAGTTTGGCTCAATGGATAGAGCATCAGCCTGTGGACTGAAGGGTCCCAGGTTCGATTCTGGCCAAGGGCACATGCCTGGGTTGCGGGCTCGATCCCCAGTAGGGCGTGCAGGAGGCAGCCAATCAATGATTCTCTTATCATTGATGTTTCTATCTCTCTCTCCCTCTTCCATCCTCTCTGAAATCAATAAAGAAATATATTTTTTTTAAATGACAAACATGAACTAAATACAATGGACACAGACTCACTTATATATACTAAAACATACTACCCAGGTTAACATGAGACTTTCAGATAAAGTTGGCGTCCTTGTCATTCCTTGCCTTCCCTATTCTCTCCACAGTCAATGGCTCCTATGCACTCTGTATTGACAAAGCCAACATAATTGTATTTAAAGTGTTCGCAGACATAGAAATGATTCTTGATCTTCCTGGGACCTAGAAGCTCAAAGAGAAAAACTTGAATCCTACAGCCCTCAATTAAGCTAAAGCCATAGACAGACATGCCTGAATGAACAGGCTAGGCATGCAAGGTCATGGCAGAAAAGAACATAAGGCCCCAAGATAAAATCATCACAAGTGGTAAATGAGTTTGGGAAGACAGGATTTCACGAATGCCTAGACATTGGGAAGAACTAGTTAATGTTAGATGTGAGGCTGCATGGAAACCTCTCCCCATCGTTGCTATTGCCTATGCCAGTTGTGAGGTGAAATTAAGGGATTATGAAACTAGAGACGTTAGCTCCTCTGCTATGGGATCCCTTAATGAGCAGAGTGGTGAACAACTGAGCTCTAAGAAAAGATGTGAGGAGAAGCCTTCTAAGAAAGCTCTAGCATTACGCAAGCTGGCATTATGTCAGTCCTGCAGGACCCACGTATTGTGTACAGTCCTTATGTCCATTCCTTACAAACCAAAGTTTCACAGGAACTGGCAAATATCCTCATGCCTTCTGGGTCCACACATTTCTGATTTTCAACTTTCTCTGTGATGTTGGCCCCTGTTGATTTCCCTTCTGTTTTTATGAGTGCAACTATGTATTTGGGATGTTTGTTATATTTTATACAGCATTTCTAGCTGTTTCATAATAGAATTTTCAGACCCCAGTTTCAATGTTCCTGGAAATGTAAGTATATCCATCTTTTTATAGAATTATTTCTAAAATAGATTTGTGTAAAGCTGCTGTTTGAAACAATAAATTCACTGATGTTTGGCTCGGTTTCAGTTACTCTGATGTATTTTTGCCTGATACTTTTGTTCTCTGAGGACCCTAGCAGACCTCTTCTCTGAACTTTAGGGCCCATAGATATTCTTCCCATTACCTAGTGCTAATACATGGCCACCCATTGATTCATTAACTACTCAATTGATCATTTATAGGTGTTGGAGGAGTTACTTAACGAATCAATCTCATTGTATTAAGGACTCCACCTCTTTCATTCTGTTCCCCACTGATTTGTTTAGCCCACCTTTAAGAGCATAAAATGAAATAACCTGTGTGGTTATTTTTGAATCTCTGTTCTTCCTATGGATACAATCTGGAGACACATGGTACAAAGCAAGTAGTGCATTGAGAATATTGTAAACACAGGAAAGTAGAGTACAAAAATGCTGGTTGGATTATTATTAATATTAGTCTAGCACTGAGTCAATTTTCTAAATTCCTTAATTCCTGTTGGATCTTGACAGAGTTTCTTCCAGCATGTAAACTATTCCCTGGGTGCAAATTAAACACTTTCAAAGCTACATTCACTTCCTTAGGTTCTGTGGAGGTAAATTCATTCAATTGGACTTTCCCGGTGGGCTGGAAGACTGAGTGCAGTGCCTTTAAGTGCTCTTTAAGTAAAGGAAAGATGACTTTTTAAAAGTGTATTGATTTGCCAACCATTCCGACTCTATTTACAGAAAGAATAAGCAGAGGGCCTTTGTCTAAAGAATTTCCCACTCTGGCTGGAGATGTTTAACTGACAGTTATAGTTCTACAGAAGGCAACTGTGGGTAAAGAATTTTAAAATGATGACATGAGGTGTGATGATGTTTGCCTACCTCTATTCCTCTTTTCCTATGTAAAACATCAATGATGGAGTGATGCCTGAACAGAGCAGAGAGAAGTTGGAAAATAGGAAGCCAGAGAAGTCATAAAGAAGTTAGTAAGCTACATGGAGATCAGACTATCGTGGGCTTCCAGGTTGGTTGAAAATCAACCAGTGAATAGGCAGGTCTAGCAAAAGCATTAGACCCAGTTTAGGGGAGTGAATACAAAGCCTTACCCTAATGACAAATACATCTCTTTTGCAAACAGATTTAAAGAAGAGAAAGGAAAAGGTCACACAAGCTCTTGAAAAGAAGGCAAAGACAGTAATAAAGAGGGTGGTGTGCAGAACTTCACTGTACCTGAAAAAGGTGCCCGGAGGTCACTGGATGTGGACATAGGACCATGAACCTTTCAACATGAACATGAAAGTAAATTGATGGGAAGAAAACAGGAAATGTGAACACTGTTGAAGGTAGGCTTTAAAAGATGGGAGGACTTTAAGCCTGATAACAATTACACATAAAAGCTAATAACATTCTGACCTTGCACCCAGCTTCTTTTCACAGTGCCTTTGGAAGATTTGGAATAGGAATGATGCAGATAGCACCAAAAAGTTAGAATAAGATTGGACTTGGACAAAATTGAGGAAGATTTTCTGTATACTTTAGTAGAAATATAAATAGCTTTAAAAAAAAAAAGGCACTGGAAGTTGATATAGGATTGCCTCCTGAGCTAAAACTGTATGCCCCATAAATAATTGGGTATTAGAGAGTCAAGACAATGTTCAGAATCTAGCCAATAGGAAGCATACTTACAGGACTCTCTGCTAAGGACACATTTAAAACTGTGTAAAACTCTTTATACAAACATATACTTATCAGAGGGTTATCTATAACTGTGAAACCCAGATATCTAACCATAGGCAGATAATTAAATGAATCGAATTGTTTAAGACCTGAAAATTCGATGCTGTAATGCAGAGATATATTTTATTAGTAATGTGAAAAAATCCTAAGCATAAAAAACAAATACTATAATGTAAAATCACAAAAAAAAGTCAAAACTCTAGCATTTGAGTTGGGGAGTTGCTGACATCCTCCTCTTCTTCCCTTTCCTCCTATGCTATCTCATTTTTGTGTTATAATTTTCAAGTTGTATTTTGAAAAACTTGTATTATTATGTTTTATTTCAGTGAGGAAGTGAGAGGGAGAGAGAGATAGAAACTCAAAGATGAGAGAGAATCATTGATCAGCTGTCTCCTGCATGCCCCACACTGGGGATCGGGCCTGCAGCCTGGGCACGTGCCCTGACTGGGAATCGAACTGCGATTTCCTAGTTCATAGGTCGACGCTCAACCACTGAGCCATGCGCTGGACTACTTGTATTATTTTTTAAGTGATTTAAAAAAACAGTAGGGTAGAGGTTTAAGCCCCTCTGAAGTTATTTGGACAGGGAATGAACAATCTAAGATGGTGGTTCTCTACATGGGCACACATCAGAATTATCTAAAGTCCATTATTCTGTGGGTCTGGGGCTGGACCAGACATTTTGCTTTTCTCACATGTTGCCCGATGATAATGATTTTGCTGATCTAGGGACCAAACTTTGAGAACCACTGTTCTAAAAGAAATGGTAACTTTTATTCCTCATGAATCTCAGAAATGTACCCATCTTGCCAATTATTTCACCAGAAGGCTCTTTTCCCATAATAGTGTGGTAAAATTGACTCCACAACAATATGACTTTATATTTTGCCCTTGGCTTTAATCCAAGGTCAAAGTAAATAGGACAGTTTCTTCTCCTTGGAAAGGGGAAGACCATTTTATGTGTTTCAAGCTACCTGTTAAAAGTCTCATGTTGAAAAAGCTTTCACAGAACAAATAGAAAAAAAAAATCTAATCTTACTTTGTTAATTACTTTTCCTTATTAGACAATAGGAACTGATTTTTAACTGTGCATTTATATCTCTTCCTTTTTTCTTAGATTTAAGATGGTTTTCTAAAATATAGGACATGAGATAGGAAAAAAGTTGTAAATAAAGGTGATGAAATCAGGACCAACAATTTATATAACCCAGATGGCTTAACTCTATCCTCCTTACCTTGGGAAGGTATGTATTTACCATTGCACTATCTTCCCTCAGCTGTGTTTTCTGTATTCTTTTCTGTATTTAATCTCCTCTTACTCATTCCACAACAGCTTTATAGACTCTCTTGCAGAATATCTTTCCTTCTACCACATCTCCCCAAATAGCCATGTCAAATGGTAGGAAGATGTTTATATTCCTTTTCCTCATATAATTAATCTTTGACTAAATATCAACAAATAAAAGGTTATGTTCAACAAGCAACACAGCTGAAATTGGTATTTAAGGACAAGAATATTTAACTCTATTGTCTTGAATATAGTTTTAAATATTTGTTTGAGTATCTCGACAAAGTCTTGAGAAACAAAAGCTTTGAGAATATGAAAACCTCTTCAATTCAAGATCAAATAAAATTGCTACAGGCATTGTAATGAACCTCACTCAACATCTCAAATTTAACTAGCTGAAAATATTTGGTTTTCCTTTGAAAGCAGTATTCTATTCAACTTTTAGAAATGAGGATCTTGTCTTACAATGGAAAAGCAGAGTGTTGTCTTATAGATGGAACACAATGTCCTTGACTTACTGCTTATCCTCTGGGGGAACATTGCCTTTTGGTACCAGCTACTTAGCACATATTAAAGGAGCAGATTCCAGTAATTTCACTTCAGGGCTTAAACATCCAGAGGGTTCCTTTTGTTCTACATGAAGAAAAATGTCACTCCTATTTCTAACGTACTGGCTTTTGCTTAATTAAACTCTGGCAATACTAGTCTCCTGAAGTATCAAGACACCTTAAGAGCACAAAAGAAAATAGCAACTTTGGAATAAGTGATTGAAGTAATTAAACATATTAGAAAAGGACACTACTGTGACCTTAGAGCAGCAACAACTTTAAGTGACACTGTGTACTGCAATTGCCTGCCTTCTTCTTGCTGATTTGGGGAATATATGATTATAACCCAAATAACATACTAAAACTGCAGTTGGCCAAATCAGTGAAACAATAGAAACCTAGTTAAGGGAGAAGTTTTTATACTTTGCTTTTTAAGCAGCAAACCACATGATTGGCATTTGCTTGCTTAGTAAGGCTGTTAGGGATAATGTTTTCAGGGTTGACACATTATCAATTCAAATCGGTAATTCAAGATCCAGTTGAGACTTGTCAGTGATATTGATATGGTTCAGAGTTGTTTGGAATCGAAGTAAGCTCACAATGAAATGTTGATGGAAATTATGTTTAAGAAGTACTTATTAGGTTCCTCTTGGGTACAGAGTCTTGAATAAGACCCTGGAGAGACAGATAAATTATAAACATCTCTGAGAAATATTGCATACAAGGATAAACCGACAGGAGTACAACATGGAAAGAATTCCGTGTGTTTGTATTTCATTTTTTAGGGGAAACGTTATGACATAATTGGTTCCAAGTTGCCCACTAGGGAGTACTGAGCACTCACCAGGGGTCAGATGCTTCATGTAAACATGACTTCATTTAATCCTCATAACAGTCTGGAGAGATGGGAACAAGTGTGCCATTTTACAAAGGAGGAAAAAATGAAGCTCAAAGTGTTTAAGCAACTGTCTCAAAATAGCATTGTTTGTGGGGATCAGGACCAAGACTTGGAGCCAGGACCGACTGACTTTAAAAAAAAAAACACTCTGTTTTCTACAACAGACCCGGTTACCATACAGCAGTCTGCATATTCTGGAGATGTCCTCATCCTGGTCCTCAGCAATTTCTCATTTCTAAACCAAAGACGATCTCTACTCTTAGGAAACACCTCCCATCTATTTCCCTGAAACATTAAATATACTCAGGCACCTTTCAGATCAAGAAGCACATTCACTTTCTACCGGACACACTTAGGAAGCCATCAAATGGAAATGAAGTCCTACTCACACATCCCCTACAAACAAAAACAAAGAATCATGAAACAATACAGGAGACACACATAAAACCAGCTTAATCCCGAACATCTTCATAGACTATTTCATTAAACCACACAGAATATAGAAAAAACTGTTTTGGAGTATCATTAATTTTATCTAAGCAAGCTGAATATTGGCATGATCATGGTACACATTTGTGTACTTGCTCAACACACATTCATTGCATATTCACATTGTATGAATACTCACCCACTTAAACATTACACAACTATATACTTCCTGGATTATTCCTCTGGCCACCAGGCATTGTACATACTTGTATCTATCTCTATGGGCAGTGTTCCCACCTCACTTTAGCATCTCTACCTATCTTAGACCTACAAGATTCAATTCAAGTGGTACTCTTCCATGAAGCCTTGTCTTTTATCCACAACCAGGTGTAATTTTCCCTGCCTCTGCTATTCTCAAAAGAATATAGACTATAACTCTATATGGTAATACAGCATGTTTATTTATGCATATTTATTGAATCAACAAACATTTATTGAAGGACTTCTAAGTTTACTCTAAGTCAATGCTGAATGCTGGGGCTACAAAAATTAGAATTATGCAAAGACAACCCAGCTTAGGTTCACAGCCTGGTAGAAGATGTTCGCTTCATGTCTTGCCTAAGATTGAAAGGTCTCTGATGGTTTTACTTATGTCTTGTTCATTTCTAAAAACATAAACCAACACATGGTCTTTCCCATAGCAACTTTCAAAAGCAGTTGTTTAATTTAATTAGATTTAAATAACATGTAATACTTGCAGTGAAAAATAATCAATGTATAGTTACATTCAAGGAGAATACAGCATTTGTATCACTATCTTGTTATCTCAGGGTGCATAAAAGTAAGATTTTTTTTCTCTTTTCTGGAGGATCAAACTAGGAACCGACTAAGTACATGGAGTTCCATGTTTATAAGCATATGCCAGGATTCACTAGACTCATAAATGAACACAATCTGACATTAAGTGGATTTTAATGTATCATTGGTCAAATTAAATGCCCCCCAAAATTAAATAAATTACATAACAAAAATGTCTTAGACAGCATGCTCACATACAACAAATAGAAAGCACACAAAAAATGATGTCTATTTCTTTCTTTCAGAGTTACAGATGGCTTTTCTGTCTTTTCCTTCAAATGAAAATAATGAGATAGTGAAGCTTATTCCAAGGTTGATTTAAATTTTGTAAATAAATAGCTTTCAAACCTTAGCTAGCCTAAGTCACATTGTTTTAAAGTCCCAAAGTCATTTAAATTTTGTAAATAAATAGCTTTCAAACCTTAGCCAGCCTAAGTCACATTGTTTTAAAGTCCCAACGTGCGTGATTCCTTTGTTTTCACTTTTCCTATCCTTTCAAGTCCTTGCTTCTTATAGCTAATTTCTAGAGCCAATGACCTGCTATCTGACATTAAGTGGATTTTAATGTATCATTGGTCAAATTAAATGCCCCCCAAAATTAAATAAATTACATAACAAAAATGTCTTAGACAGCATGCTCACATACAACAAATAGAAAGCACACAAAAAATGATGTCTATTTCTTTCTTTCAGAGTTACAGATGGCTTTTCTGTCTTTTCCTTCAAATGAAAATAATGAGATAGTGAAGCTTATTCCAAGGTTGATTTAAATTTTGTAAATAAATAGCTTTCAAACCTTAGCTAGCCTAAGTCACATTGTTTTAAAGTCCCAAAGTCCCTTTGTTTTCACTTTTCCTATCCTTTCAAGTCCTTGCTTCTTATAGCTAATTTCTAGAGCCAAATGACCCGCTACCTTTAGTATTTTCTTTCAGTAAAAGAGTTTTGTTACCTCAACGTAACTTGGGGCAATGTAGAAGTCTAGAAGAATGGATGTGTGTTCTACTTTTTTACAAAGACTTTCCAGTGAAGGGTGGATATCTTCCACAATTCAAGATGATTAGGAATTTGCTACGACAATACTTTGTAGAACATCCAAGTTTCACCTTTTATATTCTACTTACTCCTAATATTTCTCAAGTAAAGAGAATAAATTCAAATGATTAATTGAAGTTTGCTCAGTCTCCCACTGAAATTTGGGCAAAAATAAAACAAATGGTGCTGGTGGGATAGAGTCCAATATAAGCTCAATAAAGTAAAAAGCTACAAAAAAAGTAAACTGAGATCTCTACTGCTTAATAATCTTAGATATTTTTTTCCAGAAACTTCATGCAATCTTTGAGACAGAGTAAAAAGTGAAAAAGAAGGAAATGAAAAGAGAAAACATTAAACATGGGCCATGAGGCAGGATGGAGGAATGAAGCTATATGTCCAAAAGATACCAGTAAGAACCCCCCTTGAAAGTGGAATATTCATCCTTGCTCAGGTTCTAATATTGGAATGAATAAGGGAATAAGTTTGTCTAGCTTTCTAAACTGCAATTCAAAATAAGCAAGAAAGGGTGGAAAGGCTGTAAGGCATTTGTTCCTGGTCACACTGAAGATATTTTTCAATATCCTGGGAACTCTCTGCCAATCATCAGTACAGAGATTGTATTTGAAAGCTTCCATCTACCCACCTGCTGCTGAGCAGTTCTGAACTGGGTAAGCTCAGCAGGTGTGTCAGTTAACAGTTTGGGCTAATAAATCTCACCAAATGTATTCATCACATCTGCCTCTGACTACATTCATTTTTTTAATTCCAGATTCATATTTGGAAGTTATTCACATCAACAGAAAAGTTTAAAGAATAATACAATAACTACCTGAATACCTTTTACCTATATTACCTATATTCACCATTTCTCTCTCTCTCTCTCTCTCTCTCTCTCTCTCTCTCTCTCTCTCTCTCTCTCTCTCTTTTCCTCCCTCCCACCTCTCCCCCCTCTCTCTCTCTCTCTTTCTCTCTCTCCCTCCCTCCCTCCTCTCCCCCCTGGGGTATTAACTTTTATTATTTTAAAGACTATTTTGCCTGGCCAGTGTGGCTCAGCCGCTGAGCATTGACCCAGGAACCAAGAGGCCATCGGTTTGATTCCTGGTCAGGGCACATGCCCAGGTTGCAAGCTCAATCCCCTGTGGGGGTCTTGCAGGAGGCAGCCAATCAATGATGTTTCTCTCTCATCCATGTTTCTATCTCTCTATCCCTCTCCCTCTCTCTCTAAAAAATCAATAAAAAACACATTTTAAAAAAAGACTAAATTTAGGTTTACAAAAATAATTCTGTCTCTCTTCATATTCTGGAGAGGATGAGAGAAACAAATAAAATAAATATATACCATGCTCTTTGAAAGATATAAACTGCTGTGAAAACTTGGGGCATTACACATGTTATTACTCATATATGTATTTTAATAAGGGATCTGACATTTTGCCTTTAGAAACATGTCCCAAAATATTTCTTAATTTGTTCTATTGCTAGATGTTTAAGCCCTTTGCTCTCAATTAAAAATATCATTTATGAACTTAACAGTGTAATTTGTTTAACCTTGCATACTTCTTATAAAGTTAGACATTCGAAGTTTAGGAGGTTCCAGTAGCCTAAGGAAAGGCTGGCACTGGCAGATTTGGAGTATAACGGTTTTCCCTTCAATGCTGGCCCTTGCTCCCGTCAGCAAACTAAATTTCTTATCACATTTCATCCACCGAATGAATTCCAATGTAGCAGGATGCTCTCAGAAAGCATTTAATCACAGCGCAAGTCATAAGACAGGTTATTAATAAGTGATTATTTCTCATAACAGACACGTGCTATAATCAAAGCTGTTGTTTATAATTACATGTGCTTATGCTTAAAATGAACTTTGTTCCCAATTTTAATAGCGTTTGAGTAAGTGGGGTAATCAGTGTAAAACTGGATGAAGCCCCCGGCAAATTTTAAATATCAACCCACAACATTTTTAACTTTCTCAGTCTCAGATGCTGCTATAGACACACACTGTGAAAAATCTCACTCAAAGAAACCTGAAAGGAAAATACTAGAATCACCAAAGTAGAAGAGACCTTAAAGACATATAAGTAATTTGATCCACAAAAGATAAAATAGAGACAGTAGGAAACTGTTTGGCCCAAGTTCAAGTGGAATTCAATGGAAGAACAGAGGTAAAAGCCAGGTTTCCAGACCTCAGGTCCAAATGCTGTTCTACCATATGAATCTGTCTGTAGAACCAGGTGCACACATTGGTTACCTGTTCAGGGATTACACTGAACAAACAATGCAAGTGGTGAACAGAACACAGTTGTGCAGATCCCACAGGCAATCGAGTGATAAACTGCAGAGGGAAACACAGCTAGCCTGATACTGGGTGAGACTGCAGACATGGGACATTACCTTACTGCATTTTTTTAATGTTTTTATTGATTTCAGAGAGGAAGGGAGAGGGGGATAGAAATATCAATGATGAGAGAGAATCACTAATCGGCTGCCTCTTGCACACCCCCTACCGGGGATCAAGCCCACAATCCAGGCATGTGCCCTTGTCAGGAATCAAACCCAGGACCCCCTAATCCTCAGGCCGACGCTCTATCCACTGAACCAAACCGGCTAGAGCCTTATTGCATTCTTGAGGTCACTGCTGGGTACTAATTTATACAGTGACAGATTGCACAGGCTGAGGAAAATGGAACAGAGTACTGTATTTGGGAAGGTGGGTTGAAGTGAGCAAAAGGGACTTACTCCCACTTCTAAGAGCAAGGACTGCATCTTGTTTATCATTGAATTCCCATCACCTAACATAGTAGTTATCTGTACAGGGTGGGCTCAACATAACTACCACACGTGACTGAATTATCAGGATAAGCTTCTTTTTGTCTGGATTTGTCTGTTGGATCTAGATGCTAGAGGGTTTCCCTCCTGAAAAGCAGTTTCCCTTAAGTAGGCACCTCCAGACAAGGCTGGATTGACATGTGGGCACATGGTGCTGGCTAATAGTTTGGTGCCCCTTAAAGTGATATTCCCTTGAAATGTTGGCTGGTTCGTTAGAGGGAAAGCCAAAGGCTCTGTGGGGAAAGGGCAGAGAGGAGCTCCTTAGAGTAATCTGGGTTTTCCAGTACCTGAACCAATCAGCTCTACACCCAAATTTGCATATAGCATTTTGCAAAACAAAAGCCCTTAAGTTAACTAACCCACCCTACTCAATGTACTTTTAGTGATAATTTGTTGTCATTTAAACCTGTTGCTGGAGGTGTCTCATGAACCATCCCAAGTATTTTATTAATATTCCTACTGATTACATCTCTATTTTCCCCTCAAAGAAACTATCCTATATAATAAAAGCCTAATCTGCT
Organism: Myotis brandtii; assembly: GCF_000412655.1. Taxonomy (NCBI): domain Eukaryota; kingdom Metazoa; phylum Chordata; class Mammalia; order Chiroptera; family Vespertilionidae; genus Myotis; species Myotis brandtii. Next base: position 915,625 of record NW_005371960.1, on the reverse strand, counting down.
AAGTATCCAATCATCCGGTCATCCATTTAACCAATCAAAGCGTAATATGTTAATGATATGCTAAGGCCGCTCAACCGCTTGCTATGACGTGCACTGATCACCAGGAGGCAGACGCTCCGACCTGTAGGTTAGCTTGCTGCTGGGGTCTGGCCAATGGGCTGGACACGCCCTGGAGCCCTCCCACAGTCCCTCCCCAGATGGGCAACCTCCTGCACCCCTCCCTGGCACCGATTGTGCACCGATGGGATCCCTTGGCCTGGCCTGTGCCCTCTCGCAATCTGGGACCCCCTTGGGGGATGTTGGAGAGCCAGTTTGGGCGTGATCCTGCTCAGTGCAGGAGCTGCCACCTGGTAGTCAGTGTGCTCCCACAGGGGGAGAACCGCTCAGCCACAAGCCAGGCTCAAGGCTGGCGAGCACAGCGGCAGTGGCGGGAGCCTCTCCTGCCTCTGCGGCAGCGCTAAGGATGTCCAACTGAAGGATTGGGCCTAAACCATCAGTCGGACATCCCCTGAGGGCTCCTGGACTGCGAGAGGGTGCAGGTCAGACTAAGGGACCACCCCACCCACCCCCTAAGTGCATGAATTTCATGCACCGGACCTCTAGTGGGAGATAAATGTGATTCCTATTTTAGCTTTCCTTGCTTCCCCAGGGATTTACATATATCCTAAAGGGGTTGATCCCCTGTGGTTGGTACATCTCTGAATCCAACTTATTTTCCCGATTAATTGTCAATATCACCACACTGCATGGCAGTATCTCAGACATTGCCAGGTTCCTATTGTAAATCACAATTCTAGTGCCAGGCCTTCTATTTACCTTCAAGTTTCCCACCCTGAGACATTACTCAGATTCCTTGCACTGACTCCAGAACAGTACCCCACTGTTGTTCTTCCCTAAAAACGCTATGCCTCTATCCTACTGTAATAGTTGACTAACCAGTAATTTATCATGCTTGCCTTATCATCCATCTCTGTTATAAAAATATAACCTAAAAGTTTTGCCTCAAATGCCATCATTTAATAAAACTTTCCAGAACCAATAGGATTCTGTCTTTGCTGAGCAGGTCTTTTCTTTTTAATCTTTATTGTTGAAAGTATTACATATGTCCCCCTTTTTCCTCTATTGACCCCCTCCAGCCTACCCCACCTGCTGCCCCAGGCCTTCACCACCCTATTGTCTGTGTCCTCGAGTTACGCATATATATGCATACAATTCTTTGGTTGATCACCTCCCCTACACCTCCCTCCCCGCTTCCATCCCCTGTTCCCCAGCTTCCCTGAGCAGTTCTTTTGTAGCACTCATCCTATTTTACTCCATGTGCATGTGGGTCTATAGACCTTGGAGTAAAACTCAGTGGGCTGAAACAACAAATAAGTAACTGAGAAGTCAAGAAGAAGGACAGACTTCCAGCAAGGTGAATAAAGAACTTAACTAAGTTCTAAATATCTGCAACTCTTCAACTCTTTCACCCTGCTCTCTTTCCTGGTTGGTTTCATCTTCAGAGCTTTTTACAGAATTTACCAGGCAATCATAAAAATACACGAGTACTCGGAGATTCCAGGAAAAACCCTTTATTTGCAGATATACTAGTACAGTGACTCAGGGGAGTCAGTTCTCCAAAGCCTGGGTGATGAATATGGAGGAAGCTTTCCCTTTATATCCTTTGGTTTCTTTGTCCCCCAAATATGGCAGGCTTCCGGACCTTTCGTGGGCTTTGCAAAAAGCCCCATGTGTTGGGATGGGGGACATGAAATTACACCCAAAGTCCTGGTCTGACGCCAGCGCTGATAACACCCTACAGGGGTTGTGTATGGTTCATGGTTTATAGCCTTTTGTACAAGCATTACAGATAAGAGGGATGGGGCTTAATTATACTAGCAAAAATGTGCGGCAGAATACTGGTTCCTGGCACAGATTCAGATTGCTAGCCCACCCCCCTCAAATGTCTTATATTCTCCTTCAAGCTGGCTTCCTGTATGGTGGTAAGTTGGTTGCTGGCAGCACGCATAACTTTCTTCTTTATATGTGGCAGACAACAGATACAATATCCCACCATAATTGGAAAAAGAAATCTTGAGTTTCCTGTTGACTGACCCCATTTCCCAATAATCACTTTAATTAAGGAAACTTTGTGCATTGATTGGTTGATGCCTGCATCAATCACTGTAGCACTAGAGTTTGCTTTAGACCAGGGGTAGGCACTGCCACTGACTGTAGCACAGGGGGCAGATCCAGGCCACAACCTGTGCTTGTAAATAAAGTTTTATAGAAATACAGATATACCCATTTGTTTACATTCCCCCTGTGGCTGCTGCAAGGAAAGAGTTGAGCAGTTGTGACAGAGACTATGGTTCAACAAAGCCTAAAACATTTACACTCTGGCCCTGTAGAGGAAAAGTTTGCCAATCCCTGCTTTAGGCCAATTGAGGCTCATCCTTGAAATGAGGCTTAGGGTGAGTTCCAAAGTGTATGGCTGCTACATGATGAAGGAGGGAAGGGTCTAAAGACAGATGATAGATAGATAGATAGATAGATAGATAGATAGATAGATAGATAGATAATGATAGATAGATGATAGAGATAAAGATATATCTGTATGTGTCTTCTTAGGAGAAGGAATTTCTGGAGGACACTGACCAAACTTATTCTTTTTCACACTTTGCACAATGCTTTGGATTGAATTCAGCTTAAAAGTTATCTGTAGGCCCTGACTGGTTTGGTTCAGTGGATAGAGCGTTGGCCCAGGTTCGATTCCGGTCAAGGGCATGTACCTTGGTTGCAGGCACATCCCCAGTGGGGGGTGTGCAGGAGGCAGCTGATCGATGTTTCTCTCTCATTGATGTTTCTAACTCTCTATCCCTCTCCCTTCCTCCCTGTAAAAAATCAATAAAATATATTTTTTTAAAAAGTTATCTGTAGAATCGCTGAGTTGAAGTGAATTGTTGCATTCTCTCCTGTTAACTTTCTTTTCCATTTCTTCTGGGAATGCAGGTCTTGAATACGCTAGCAATTCTCCAGGGTATAAAGCAACGTTTCTTCAGCTTGCTTCCTCTAATTTGCTGAGGAAATTATGGGATGTGACATTGATTTATAATCACCAAGTTAACCATAAACCTTGAAAGTACTGCAAAAACTCCAGGAAGGGAAAAGGACATCATGTTATATTTTTTAGAGAAAAATAAGTGAAAATTCTGTAATTATATTCAGTAAGCTTTCCTTATTTTTTCACAGAAGCTTTACAACTCTGAGTCAAATTTGAAAGTATATTCTCCCCTTTTTATAGTCCAATAGTCAATCCATATTTTTATGGAATAACCAAACAGTAGCTGTAAATTTCAGTTTGGGATATTTCTTGGGTTACTGAATGATATAATTGCTTTTATTTTAAATGACAATACAGCAAAAAGTGCATTTACTAGTTTAATATTTATAGTTTTGCCATGAAGAAATCATATATCTGACTAGAATATTTTTAATATAAATTAGGCACATTATTCCCAAGTTATTTTACTTATTAAGATGCCAGATGTATCATGAAGACAGTTTGTCTAATATCACTTCTGTTTGGTTATTAAGAGATATATTTTAGCTTACTGATGCATCTTTCTCATAAAATACTGATTTTGAAAGGAAAGGGTAGGGAATAAAGACAGAGGATATAAAGCTGCAGAAAAATTATCTATCAATTGCAATAAAAATTTAACAATTTAAAAATACTGATGTTATTCGAAGACCCCAAATATTCAATATTGTATGTGAAAATGAAGTTGAAAACTACAAATGCAAAAATGCTCCAATTTAACAAATAAACGACATAATTCCATACTGAAAGCAGAAATTGAATAGAGGAGAATTTCATGCCATTATTTACTCTGAGTTCAGAATCCTGCAATTTTTAAGAATTAAAATACTAGGGAACTCAAAGCTATGCCATTGTGTTTGACATTTGGATTATCGTTTGCTGTTCAGTGCCCTGTTTCATCACTCTAAGGAAATAAGTACTCCCCAACTGCAAATTAGAAAAGACTGCTCCCCCTTCTCGACCACACCGAGAAGGAAAATGCCTTGCCTCATAACACCTCATTTCTTTTTTTTAAAATATATTTTATTGATTTTTTTACAGAGAGGAAGGGAGAGGGATAGAGAGTTAGAAACATCGATCAGCTGCCTCCTGCACGCCCCCCACTGGGGATGTGCCTGCAGCCAAGGTACATGCCCTTGACCGGAATCAAACCTGGGACCCTTGAGTCCGCAGGCCGATGCTCTATCCACTGAGCCAAACCGGTTAGGGCAACACCTCATTTCTTATCTTCCTGTTTGGATTGTGCATTGCTCACAGATTTCAAAACAACCTTAAAATGTTGTGATATTAGAATCTCATTACCTGATATTTACCACTGATTTCCTTCCACCCAAAATATAATTTTATGTCCTTAATTTTTTTAGCATAAACAAACCACTTCCAATACCTGTGTCTGCTTGCATACTGTGGAATTGGTTATACCTCATGTTCAATAGTTCTAATTCCCCCGGGCTCTTTAGGGCTGCCTCCAAAGAGACCAATACTCTGTTTCTTGTAGATAATAATCCACTGTTACCTTTGTCTGGTTTAACAAAGACATGTAGCTTGCAGCACTACAGCTGTCCTTGGAATATAGAAACTTCTACTTTGGTTTACACATTCAATATCTTCAAATGCCACCTTTAGCTTTTGAAAAACCTTTCAGCACCCAGTATTTTTCACAGTCTTCATCCACATTTGTCAATAGTTTCTGACTTTCCACGGGTCTTTAACTCTATTCCCCACTCTTTATCACTGAGAATAAGTTTCAGACAACAGAACTAGGCTATTTCGTCTATTGCCCAAAACAGCAAAGGTTGGAATGAAAATTATGTCACTTTTCTCTCCCTGAGCGGCCTTTTGTTACCATCCTGTGCATGAACTATGTTGAAAGGTCCTTTTAAGTTCAACTAGTATTTGCTCATCAAGACTTGCTACTCCCTCACTCTCCTCTTCTGCTGACCTACACATTAACTAGGTCCACACATTAACTTTGTCCTCAGAATGAAGAATCAGAATAGATGTATGCTAATACCCTGGCAACCACAATTCTACTTTTTTTTTAGTTCAGTTTTTATAGATTGCACATATAAGTGAAATCACACAGTATTTGTGTTTCTCTGTTTGACTGACTTCATTTAGCATCATGCCCTCAAGACTTAACCTGTTGTTGCAAATGGCAAGATTTCCTTCTTTTTTATAGCTGAATAATATATATGTATGTCATATTTTCTTTATCCATTCACCTGTTGATGGACACGTAGGTTGTTTCCATACCTTGACTATTTATGAATGATGCTTCAATAAACAGGAGAATATAGATATGTCTTCAAGATAGTGATTTAATTTCCTTTGAACATATACCCAGAAGTGAAATTGCTGGGTCATATAATAAGTCTATTTTTATTTTTTTGAGGAACCTTCATAATGTTTTCTATAGTGTCTGCAGCGATTTATATTCCCACCCACAGTATACAAAGGTTCTCTTTTGTACCCTTTTGGTTTAGCCAACTTTTAAATCTAATCCGAGTTTCCTCTATCTACTTCCATGCATCCCAAGGCTGATGTAAATAACGACACAACTTTTCTAATTGCTCTTTTATCAAATGTCATGGGAAATAAGTACATGAGATCTTTTCATTTTAAACTTTTAGTTCTAATCACTTTGGAGGAAATAGATGTGAGAAAGTTGTACAAGTTCCAAATAATTCTGGAAATTTGTGTCATAGTTATTCCCAGATTTATTGAATCACTGTAGCCAGGCCTTTCTCTTATTTAGACTGGCCAACTCATTTCTTAAAAGTGTCCCAGGAGGTTTTATTCACACTTTTCAAAAGTGACTGATAACAGCTCATTATGTTACCTGTAACAGGGGAATGTGCATACCGACTGAGAGATTGAATATACAAATGAACAATGACCAGACCATATGTGACAATAGAAATCTGATACATAATCTTGGCAGCAGCCAGTCAGGAAGCCAAATCACAACTTCTACAATAATTGTTGACCCAAAAAGGTCAGGACTTGGTTAATGACTGCCATCTTATCTAATTCTTCCCTCCACCCCTTCCAAAAAAAATATCAGAAAACCAATTATGATCTCTAGACCAAATGACCTGGGCCCCAAGGGGAGGAAGCATGTCTTCCCGGTCATGGAAAATCTTGGTGTGTGTGTGTGTGTGTGTGTGTGTGTGTTCTAATTAGCACACCTCTTAAGCCAACAATCTCCAATCAGAGCATACCTAAAGTCTTCACTACCTCCCTGCCCCCCTGATTTTCTTACTACAATACTTTCCTATTCCCCAGCCTGTATTTGAGTTTCTGCCCAACACAAGTGACTGTTGTTATAGCAAGCTCTGAATAAATAGCCTCTGCTTGTTCTCACTTGGAGGGTGAAGGGCGGGTCTAATTTATTTCTATACAATAAGCCTTCTATGAAATCAAGTATCCCCAGTCACTCAGAGAGCCACTTACTAGTATTTAACAGCTCACTCAAGTGTGAGTCCCTGGTTTCTTTATTTTATTCGTTTAATTTTAACCTCACCCAAGGATATGTTTATTGGTTGATATTTTTTAGAGAGAGAGGAAAGGAGGGAGGGAAGGAGAGAGGGAAGGAGGAAGGAGAGAAAGGTAGAGAGAGACATCAATGTGAGAGACAACACACATTGGTTGCCTTCCATATGTGCCCTGACGAGGAGTTGAAAGCACAACCTTTTGGTGGAGTTGAAAGCATAACCTTTTGGTGTATGGGACAACACTTCAACCAACTAAGCAACCATGCAGGGTGCCGCTGGTTTCCTCTTGTACTTCCAGCTTTCATTGATTTGACTGTATCTACAGGGACAAGCCACATTCCTCTCCTCTGGATCTCATGAGAAGTTAGTGATTTACATGCAAGGTTTTCTGCATCACCCCAGTCAACAAAGTTCATGTTTTAGTCCCACTGATGAAACACCCCTTGAGTTAGAAAATGTCTCCCCAAAGAGTAGACCTTGGGCAACAGAGCACAAATAGGTGGCAAAGAAATGTAGTTGATGAAACAGAGCCATCCATCCCCTGCTTACTAAAAGTCATGTCCTAAGGTTTATGACAACACTCCTGATTTCTGTCCCCATTTTAGTTGGCCAGAAAAACACCAAGTCCTTTCTTAGGTTTGAATAAATTTTTCTATGAAATTTAATTCTCAAAGAAATTCTATGACATTAGTAGATCAGAAAACCAAAGTTCAAACACATGAGCATGTTCACAGCCAACTGAAAATTATCGGATGGCTACTCAAGGCAAAAGCCTAATGTTCTTTCTGTCACACCCTAATAGAGTACATAGTATGTTTCCAAAAACAAAAAACAAAAAAAAGAAACAGGTTCACTTGAGAAAACTAGCGTCAAGTCATAGAAAGGTGTACATATTAAGTTGAACCAACATCTAAAATAAATTAGCTCTTGCCCTAGCTGTTTTTGCTCAGTTGATAGAGCATCAGCCTGTGGATCAAAGGGTCCTGTGTTTGATTCTGGTCAAGGGTACGTACCTCAGTTGCAGGCTCTTCCCCAGCCCGAGGCCTGGTTAGGGCTCATGCAGGAGGCAACCAACCAATGTGTTTCTCTTACATTGAAGTTTCTGTCTGTCTTTCCCTCTCTCTTCCACTCTCCCTGAAAATCAATGGAAAAAATATCCTCAGGTGAGGATTAACAAAAATAATAATAATAAAATTAATTCATTCTTCCATGATATTAGATAGGGAAAGGGACCTGTGTCTGATGTTTCATTGCTATCATGGCTCTTACCACAGGTTCTGTCATCATCAGATACCCTCCAGTGTTTCCTTGATGTTAGAGACAATGACATTTTTATTTCTGTATCTCAGATCTTAACAGTTTGTAACATATCACAGATACACCATAAATGTCTGTTGAATAAATGCAGAAAATTTATGAGGAGGTCAGCGCTTTAAGACCAAGAGCTGTATCTGTATTAACTAGCTATGGAAATTAGTCAGATGGGTTAACCTATCTGGGATTAGTGTTTCTCAACCATTTTCTTCATTATTATTTCCCTAAGGGATCATTTTTTAAAATAGTTATTCCCCCATGAAATTTTACCACATGTATATGGTATATCCATTTATCTAATATATGTACATCTTATATATTAAAATAGTAAAGTTTGTTTGTTTTTACCCTCCAAGAGCCAATATTGACCTCATGGAAAATATATACACTACATGGTATATCCCAGCTACAAAATACTATAATCATTTGATTTCCTAAGTTTTATATAACAAATGATATTTTAGTCTTCAGGGAGCTCCATAAGAGGTGATTGGTAGTGAAAATTATAAAATCTAGGTGAAGATGAAATGTATTCTGCCCATGTATAATCCATCTCCTTCCATTCTAAACCTGGACGTTGTCTTTTGACCACGGATCAGGGTACAGGTAGGAATGTCCTCATGGTATTGCTTTCTGTCTTGTAACATCTATCTCCCAGAGGCCTCACTCAGAAATGATGTATATTAAAGGAGAAACTTCCTTTAATGAATGAATCAGGTCCTGGAGTGAGCAAGCCAACATCTTTAAAAGTGAACTCCCCAGCAGGGACTCTAACATCATTATCTTTAATCTGAACATTCTGTTTTTTCCCCCCAAGTATTTATACACACCTCCAGTGGTCTCTTGGCTTAAAATCAAGGAATAAGTATATTCCTACAAGAGATTTAATTAAACATTTGTGCCTGGATTTATTCTACATCACAACTGAATAAGGATTAAAAGAATGATTTGTCACCTTCCACACAGCATGCTACTCTGAAGTCATAGGCTCAGGATATGCAATAGTTCTCTTCAATCCTCCCTCCCTCCTGTCCCTCCCTGCTTCGCCCAAAATTCGCCAGTGTGATTGACAGACAAATGAAGTCTACTACAAATTCAAGCTTTATCATACTAGGTTTAATGTTCCATCAGGAGCATTAGAGTGATACTGGCTTCAAAAATATTGCCATGGTAACTGGCAAAATTTGGATTTGAATGCAGTGAGAGAAAATGACTGACTCTCAACAAACAAAAGGAAAAATAACAGTCAAGCATACAGAGTGGTTTTTCCCTTAGTAACCTGATTAACAAAGCTCTCTGTAGGCATATCGTCCAGTGGTAACATTGCCCTTCATTTCCTTGGCATTGAAATGAGTAAACAATGGGACAAAGAAACAAACCATGACTAGCTAATAAGCTAATAAATACTCTGGTTATAAAATGTAGTGTTTGGAGCTGTGTTGCCAGTGACTGTGTTTTGAACGAATAGATTTCTGTTGGGGTTTAATATTAAAGAGTGTACTAAAAACAGAAATGTCGAGACCCAGTTTAGTCCTCCTCTGTTAAATCTAGTTCTCAAAAGTCATAGGTCTCTGCTAACCATAATTTCAAAGCCTATGCTCCTCTCACCAAGCTTCCCCAAATATGCCCAGTCAAAGTCATTCCCAGAAGTTTTCTTCAGATAATCACCTCATCTCTGACTCAATTAGACGGCTTTCCACACAATTTGTCTTGTTTTTAGAAGTGTTCAGATTTTCAGATTTGGTTGTACAAATCATTAGAATACACTTGCCATTGAAAGATATATGTGCTGTTGCATATTTGATGATATTGTTTTGAAGTTGGAACCATCCTGTTTGGAAACAGCCGTTTCCATAGGAACAGGTTTTCCAACCACATCTTACAAGGAGAAGTATGTCATAAATAATCGGCAGTGCCCGGAGGGAGCTGTTAAACACCCAAAGAAAGGCAAGAAAAGAAAAAGGGAGACGCCAGGGGACAGCCACACAGTGACATTCCGCAGGGGAAAGGCAAAGGCTGTCTAAATACCCCAGATTCCGGTTAAGGTAATGAATTAAACTTTCAGATTCCAAATCAATTACTGAGATGCAGTGCTGAGTTAATTCTAGTGCAGAGTTCAAAGAAAAGTGGTCATAAATAAAAGACCAGAATCGCATTCAGTATTAATAACTCCCCTATCCAGGAGTGAATTAATGGCACTCAGTTCCCCATTACATAAATGTAATAACGTAACTCAAAAAAAAAAAAAAAAAGCATACATTATTGTTCAAAGAGTCATTCTCAAATGCAAGGATTTCTCTTCAGGAAGAGCTGCTCGGCCACGAGGAACTTGGCAGCCTGGGGTGCAGGAATCAGCCCAGGGTTGTGACAGACAGAGAAGTGGAGGGAGCTGAGACGTAGGCCCTTTGCTCTGGGCTGTCTCCTCTTTTGCAGAGGGTGTTGATTTTGTCTTATCTCTCCCTCTCTTCCCACTTTAATCTCTAGCTCAAGTGACATCCCTGCTGATTTTGCATGGGAAGTTGTCCAGTGAAATTTAAACCTAGCTGAAGAGGAAGAGCAAGTAAAAAGTCTGGCCTCCCCAGGCAGTGTGGCCCAGTGATTGAGCATTGACCTATGAACCAGGTCACAATTTGATTCCCCGTCAGAGCACATGCCCGGGGTTGTGGCTCGATCCCCAGTAGGGGGCGTGCAGGAGGCAGCCGATCAATGATTCTTTCTCATCATTGATGTTTCTATCTCTCTCTCCCTCTTTCTTCCTCTCTGAAATCAATAAAAATATATTTAAAAGAAAAATAAAGTCTGGCCTGTCTGTGGGAGGCCTGTGAAGTCACAATGTATATTGGAGACCTGGAGTTCCTATGAAAAGGGGAAAGCTGTGCTCGATGTATTTATATAAGAGATGGCCCTGTAAGGACTCTCTTTGCATGGACCATGCCCTACCTTTACTTGAAAACTGGAAAAAAAAATGAGACCCTGACTCTGCATCCTCAGTTCCTCCTCCTACGGGCTGTCATTGGTCCCAGAAGCCTCGCCAGGGGTGAGCTGTGCACTGGATTAAACAGTGGACCCAGCACACATACACAAAACCTCTTTTCTTAGTGCCCCTTACCATAGCTGCTGCCACAGGTGGCTTTTCGTCAGACATAAGTCTACTCTGTATTAGGGGAATTCAATAAGAAAAACAGTCAAGAACATGCAGACCACATATACACAGACAAGTTTCCAAAGTCCCCTCCAATCCCATAGGTGTCAGAAGGATCTTGTCCTCGCTTCCCTTGTCTGCTCTCTTCATGTGGTGGTTGTGGTTTACCCAAAATGTCAAGGTGCAAAACTCTAAAATGTAATCCAAGGGGGTATTCTTACTGCATGTCATAGAAAGGAACATTAAGTTCAATAATTTTGGCAGAAATTAGGGCAACTTTTTTCAGTGTAGATCCAGAAAAAGGGCAGGCAAGAAGAGTCCTTTGAGAATAAATTGCATTGCTTAAATTACAGAGAGAAAGAAACAAAAAATGAGGAAGGGGAGAGTAGAAAGACAGAACTTTCTTAAATTCTCTACAGTAAAGCCCAGGATGTGCAGAGGATGAGAATTCTCCTTAACGTCCAAGAGCTCTGCAACTGCAGCCCAGGTGGCTGAGAACTCCCTGAATGTACTGCATGGATATGTTCAAATGAGTAAACAGATAAAGCAAAGCTGATCTCAGAGAGAAGAAACCAGAACAAATCTGGACGAAGATCCCACTTTCAGCCCCATATGATTAAGAATTTTATGAGTTCTCAAAAAGAAAAGATTTGAAAACACAGTATCTATTCTTAACACTAATTTCTCACTTTACTCTCCATCTTCCACCAGAAGGGTGGGGCTCTCCCAGTGGGCTGCCCCGCATTGGAGGATGGACAATGGATGGTAGGGATACGTGAGTCTATTATTCCTACCAGAAGCAACATTTCTTATTTCTGTGCTTCACGAAGGTGCTGTGATTCCCCTGGGACCCTCGGCTCTGGTGAAGGTTACTCCCATGTGTCGATAGTTGTTTGAACTGATGTTTCTGATGGGGGTCCAGGGCTAGAAATCCCCATGTCATTTTGCTACCATCACTCCTCCCAGTTTCAAGACTTGACAACAGAAACTAAAAATCTGTTAAAATTTAAAAGCTGAACCAATAAAAGTATCTTTAAAACTTTATACTTTAAACAATGTAGTACCAGGTGTACCGGTTAATAATGCGGATTTTTTCAATAGCTGGAGTTGCACATATGTCGATATATATGTGACTTGACATGTATGCTATTTTGTTGTATTGACAGCAAGCTTCAAAACTTCATATGTCAAATTCTGTGAAGGTGTTAACATCATAGATATTTTTACACTTAAAAATGTAGAATTGCGTGCCAAAAAAAAGAGCATTTGTGGGAAGTTTTAATTCATTACTTTTTTTTAAATAAAAGTGCTGCTGAAAGTTATCATATACTTTGGGAAGCTTATGGTGAACATGCTCCATCTCAAGATACTTGTGAACGCTGGTTTAAACGCTTTAAAAGTGATGATTTTGATGTGAAAGACAAAGAATGTCCAGGTCAACCGAAAAAGTTTGAAGACCAACAATTACAAGCATTATTGGGTGAAGATGTGTGTCAACTCAAAAACAACTTGCAGAAAGATTAAACGTTGCTCAGCAAACAATTTCCGATCATTTACAAACAATGGGAAAGATTTTAAAGGAAGGAAAATGGGTGCCACATCAAATGAACGAAAGACAAATGGAAACACGAAAAGTCATCAGTAAAATGTTGCTTCAACATCACAAAAGAAAGTCTTTTTTGCATTGAATTGTGACTGGTGATGAAAAGTGGATTTATTTTGAGAATCCCAAATGCACAAAATCATGGGTTGATCCAGGTCAACCATCAACATC
>NW_005371960.1:901387-902449 GCF_000412655.1 Myotis brandtii | reverse complement strand
CTTCTAAAACCAGGTGAAACTGTTAATACTGATCGTTACCAATAACAAATAATCAATTTGAACCATGCTTTGATCATGAAACGACCAGAATGTGCCAGAAAACATGGCAAAGTAATTTTGCTTAATAATGACACAACATCACACACTTCAAAACCAGTTAAAGACACGTTAAAAGATCTTGCCTGGGAAGTATTAACCCACCCGCCGTATTCACCAGACCTTGCTCCTTCAGATTACCACTCGTTCCGATCGATGGCACACACACTTTCTGAGCAACACTTTAAAACGTACGGAGAAGTGGAAAATTGGGTCTCTCAGTGGTTTGCCTCAAAACAAGAAAAGTTCTATTGGGACGGTATCCACAAACTACCTGAAAGATGGGGGAAATGTGTAGCTAGCGATGGACATTACTTTGAATAAAGCACTTTTGATGTTTCTCTTGAAATTATCGTGTTTTCTTTGATTATAAAATCCGCACTATTAACCGGTACACTTAGTATTTAGGTACAGGTACATACATTTGTGTTTCTTTTAATGCTATTATAATGTTTTTCCACTATAAATAAGGAGTTCTAACACTGAGTAACTACAGAGTCCCTAAGCTTGCAAATCAAGCACATACAGGTAACATCTATCTTCTCTCCTTAAAACTTTGTGGCCACTCTACAAAATATATGAGATAATGATAACTAAATGGTGTGGCGGTGGAAAAATACATTTTAAAAATAATTTTGTCAGTCAGAGAAAGATAAATATCACATGCTCTCACTCATTTGTGGATTATAATGAACAACATAAACCGATGAACAAAAACAGATGTAGAGACAGAGAAGCATCGATCAGATGCTCAAAACTCAGAGGGAAGGTAGGGGAGGGTGGAGGTGAGGGGGAGAGATCAGCCAAAGGACTTGTATGCATGCATATAAGCATAAGTGATGGATGTGGACAACAGGGGGTGAGGGTGAGGGCAGGATTGGGGGGATGAGAGGACATTAGGGGGATAAGGACACAGTTGTAATATCTTAATAAAGGGGGGAAATAAAATAAATCGCAAAAAAATAA
>NW_005371960.1:898412-900312 GCF_000412655.1 Myotis brandtii | reverse complement strand
TCGATTCCGGTCAAGGGCATGTACCTGGGTTGCAGGCACATCCCCAGTAGGAGATGTGCAGGAGGCAGCTGATCGATGTTTCTCTCTCATCGATGTTTCTAACTCTCTATCTCTCTCCCTTCCTCTCTGTAAAAAATCAATAAAATATATATAAAAAAAAATTCTTCTACACGCCAAGAGCACAAGTTTCTTCTCTCATGTTCTTTTGTAAAATGTTTATGATATTACCTTTCCCATTTATGTCCTTGCTCCACCTGGATTTGATTTTTATGTAGGATATAAGGTAGAGATCCATTTTCATTTTTTAATATGGAGAAACAGTTTCCCCAGAATTATTTATCGAGTAGCACTTTCTTTTCCCTCTGTTTGGCAACACCAACATCTTTAATTATCAGATTTTCATGTATAAGCATGAGTCGATTTTTAAGACTAATATTTTGTTCCATTGTTCTATGTCTGTTAATTGCCCTCCATTTTAGGTTGCTGTTATAAGCACAGTCCCATTCCAAAGATATTTTTTCAAATGTCCCACATTTATTTACATATTAAATGTGTTTGTAGTTATGATGGAAGCAATACATAACAACTGACAGCCACAAGACCATTTGAGGAACCAAATGTTGGTTACAGTATATCATACAAGTGTCTATATATACACACAAAATGATTTCTTTTTATAAAAACTACAAAATATGTTTAGGGATAAATACAAGATATAAAATGCCAAAGAAAACACAAAACAAAAACTAAAATATACAGTAGGTCCTACAGTGCAACATAACGCGATTTTCACCATAAGTTGGAACCCACCTACATAAGCACCTACGTCACTCACGTGGAGCACAGACACAGCAGTAATGAAGTGAAACAGTAAAAAAAAAAAAAAATTAAAAGAAAGAGAACAATTCCTGACCTTTACTTGTGGTAAATAAATAATAAGAAACATAAAGCACATATGTACATACTTTGAAAAGACGGAACTTTTTTATATAAATAAATGGGAGATGGTGACATAGCCACAAAACGACGTACTTCGAGTTCGACGTAACCCGAGGACTGTCTGTATAACTCTCCCAGAGAACTGTAAATGGAAGGGACAGAAGAGGACCTCTGCCAACAGCAAATGTCCTTACTGAAGTGACCAAACTTAATCCGGGTGGCTCAGGGCTTAATCTAATGGCCAATTGCCATGCGCAGGCTGCTGCACTGGTAAGTTGGTGGTTGAAGGTGTACCACCCAGTTCTAAGTACCAGAACATTCTGTAGTAGCACCAAAAACAGGAAACGTCAACTCTATGAAGATTTTTTTTGTCTCTTTGGCTTTTTAGATTTTCTGGCTTTAAACCCTAGTTTTAAATGAGAGGGGGAGAGAGAGAGAGAGAGAGAGAGAGAGAGAGAGAGAGAGAGAAGGAGAAAGAGACACCCAAGTCAATCAGATGTCTACTCCAAGTTTCATCATATATGGTAGGCATCAGAGAGAGAGAGAGAGAGAGAGAGAGAGAGAGAGAGAGAGAGAGAGACACCCAAGTCAATCAGATGTCTACTCCAAGTTCCATCATATATGGTAGGCATCAGGGCCATGACATAGCACAAGTATGGCCACTAGGGGTCCACCTCTACTTCCAGAGAAGGTGAAATGTGTGAGAAAGGGAGCCTGCCCAGTGCCTACCACTCTAAGGAATGGTCAAAAGCAGGGGTCCTCAAACTTTTTAAACAGGGGGCCAGTTCACTGTCCCTCAGACCGTTGGAGGGCCGGACTATAGTTTAAAAAAAAAACTATCAACAAATTCCTATGCACACTGCACATATCTTATTTTGAAGTAAAAAAACAAAACAGGAACAAATACAATATTTGTATTTGCATGTGGCCCACGGGCCGTAGTTTGAGGACCCCTGCTATA